>NW_025317765.1:0-32298 GCF_018873765.1 Telopea speciosissima
CATGGTATGCCTCGTATATTTTATATGCGACATTTAATGTCATAAGTCGATTGGGCATTAAAAGTCAAAGTACATTCTAAATCAGTTGTTGTAATTCAAATTATTAGCATCTCGCCGGTTAGATGAACATCTCACTGGCGGGATACGAAAGAATTTTTTTTTGAAGCCAAACATCTCTAAACACTATCACACAAAGGTTTCAATTCAAGTAGAAATGAATACTTCTTCATCAAATCAAAAGCATCAACTTATTACACACTAGTTAGCCCCTGGAGCCCCTAAACATCCAATGTCACCAATGAAAATTAGGGCCAACATTTAGGTTTTTATATGATTAGTACGGACATTTGAGACTTAGTACTTTTCTACCATGGTATGCCTCGTATATTTTATATGTGACATTTGATTTTACAAATTGGTAGGGCATCAAAAGTCAAAATAAATTTCAAATTAAGTGATGTAATTCAAATTATTAGTGTCTTACTGGTAAGATGTACATCTCACCGGTGAGATACGAAAGATATTTTTTGTAGAAGGAAACACCTCCGCACACAGTCTCACAAAAGCTTCAATTTAGGTAGACATGGATATCTCTTCATCAAATCAAAAGTGTCAACTTATTGCACACTGGTTAGCCCCTGGAGTCCCCAAAAATCTAATGTCACCTAGGAAAATTGGGGCAAGCACTTAGGTTTTTACATGATTAGTATGGAGGTTTGAGACTTCGTATTTTTTTGGCTTTGGTATGCCTCATATATTTTGTATGCGATATTTAATGTCACAAGCCGGTAGGACATTAAAAATCAAAGTAAATTCCAAATTAAGTGATTTAGTTCAAATTATTAGCATCTCGCCGCTAAAATGTACATCTCACCGGCGAGATACGAAAGATTATTTTTTTTTTAAAGGAAACACCTCTGAACACTATCACAAAAAAGCTTCAAGTCAAGTAGACCTGAATATGTTTTCATCAAATCAAAAGCATCAACTTATTGAACACTAGTCAGCCCCGGAGCCCCAACATTCAATGCTACCCAAGAAAATTAGGGCCAACATTTAGGGTTTTATATGATTAGTACGGATGTTTGAGACTTGGTATTTTTTTGGCCATGGTATATATTTCTCGTACATTATATATGCTACTTTTAATGACATAAGTCAGTAGGGCATTAAAAGTCAAAGTAAATTCCAAATTAAGTGATGTCGTCCAAATTATTAGCATTTTACCGGAAAGATGTACATCTCACTGGTGAGATACGAAAGAAATTTTTTTTAGTTGCCAAACATCTTTAAACACTATCACACAAAGGCTTCAATTCAGGTAGACATGAATACTTCTTCATCTAATCAAAAGCAACAACTTATTCACACTGGTTAGCCCCTGGAGCCCCCAAACATCTAATGTCCCCAATGAAAATTAGGGCCAACATTTAGGTTTTTATATGATTAGTACGGACATTTGAGACTTAGTATTTTTTCGACCATGGTACGCCTCGTATATTTTATGTGACATTTGATTTTACAAGTCAGTAGAGCATCAAAAGTCAAAGTAAATTCAAAATTAAGTGATGTAATTCAAATTATTAGCATCTCACTGGTAAGATGTACATTTCCTCGGCGATATACGAAAGATATTTTTTTCAGAAGAAACACCTCCGAACACTGTCACACAAAAGCTTCAATTTAGGAAAACATGGATATCTTTTTATCAAATTAAAAGCGTCAACTTATTGCACACTGGTTAGCCCCTGGAGTCCCTAAAAATCTAATGTCACCTAGGAAAATTGGGGTAAGCACTTAGGTTTTTATATGACTAGTATGGAGGTTTGAGACTTCGTATTTTTTTGGCCATGGTATGCCTCGTATACTTTATATGCCACATTTAATGTCATAAGTCGATTGGACATTAAAAGTCAAAGTAAATTCCAAATTAATGTCAACTTATTGCACACTGGTTAGCACCTGGAGTCCCCAAAAATCTAATGTCACCTAGGAAAATTTGGTCAAGCACTTAGGTTTTTATATGATTAGTATGGAGGTCTGAGACTTCGTATTTTTTCTGCCATGGTATGCCTCGTACATTTTATTTGCGACATTTAATGTCATAAGTCGATAGGGCATTAAAAGTCAAACTAAATTTCAAATTAATTGATGTAGTTCAAATTATTAGCATCTCGCCGGTAAGATGAACATCTCACCGGCGAGATACGAAAGAATTTTTTTTTGAAGAAAACACCTCCGTACTAAGTCACACAAAGGCTTCAATTCATGTAGACCTGAATATGTCTCTTCATCAAATAAAAAACATCAACTTATTGCATTCTGGTTAGGCCCTGAACCCCCAAACGTCCACTGCCACTCGGAAAACTTGGGGCCAGCATTTAGGTTTTTATATGATTAGTACGGAGATTTGAGACTTGGTATTTTTTTGGCTATGATATGCCACTTATATTTTAAATGGCACATTCGATGTCATAAGTTGGTATGCCATTAAAAATCAAAGTAAATATCTAATTAAGTGTTGTAGTTCAAATTATTAGAATCTTGCTGGTAAGATGTACAACTCACCGGCGAGATACGAAAGTTATTTTTTTTTAGAAAGAAACACCTTTGAACATTGTCACCCAAGAGCTTCAATTCAGGTAGACATGAATACATTTTCATCAAATGAAAAGCATTAGCTTATTGCATACTGGTCAGCCCTTGGAGCCCCCAAACATCCAATGTCAACCGTGAAAATTTAGGCCAATATTTAGGTTTTTATATAATTAGTACGTTGGTTTAAGACTTGGTATTTTTTTGGCCATGGTATGGATCATATATTTTTTATGCGACATTTGATGTCATAATTCGGTAGGGCATTAAAACTCAAAGTAAATTCCTAATTAAGTGATATAATTCAAATTATATGTATCTCGCCGGTAAGATGTACATCTCACCAGCAAGATACGAAATGATTTTTTTTAAAAGAAAAATACCTTCGAACACTATCACACGAAAGCTTCAATTCAGATTGACATGAATACATTTTCATCAAATCAAAAGCATCAACTTATTGCACACTGGTCTGCCCCTGAAGGCCCTAAACATCCAATGCCACATAGGTAAATTGGGTCCAACATTTAAGTTTTTATATGATAGTACAGAAGTTTGAGACTTGGTATTTTTTTGGCAATGGTATGCCACGTATATTTTATATGTGACATTTAATTTCATAAGTCGGTGGGTCATTAAAAGTCAAAGTAGATTCCAAATTTAATGATGTAGTTCAAATTTTTAACACCTCCTCGGTAAAATGTAAATCTCACCGGAGAGATATGAAAGAATTGTTTTTTAGTTGGCAAGCATCTTCAAACAAAGTCACACAAAATCTTTAATTCAGGTAGACATAAATACACGTTCATCAAATTAAAAGCATTGACTTATTGCAGTCTGGTTAGCTCCTGGAGCCCCCACACATCCAATGCCACCTAGAAAAATTGAGGTCAACATTTAGATTTTTATAGGATTAGTACAGATGTTTGAGACTTGGTATTTTTTTGGCCATGGTATACACGCCTCGTACATTTTATATGCCACATTTAATGTCACAAATCGGTCGGACATAAAGTCAAAGTAAATTCCAAATTAGGTGATGTAGTCTAAATTATTAACATCTTACCGGTAAGATGTACATCTCACCAGCGAGATATAAAATAATTTTTTTTTTAGAAGCCAAGCACCTTTGAACTCTGTCACACAAAGGCTTTAATTCAGGTAGACAAGAATAACTCTTCATCAAATCAAAAGCATCTACTTAGTGCACATAGGTTAGCCCCTGGAGCCCCAAAACATCCCATGTTACTCAGGAAAATTGGGGCCAATATTTAGGTTTTTATATGATTAGTACGAAGGTTTGAGACTTGGTATTTTTTTGGCCATAGTATGCCTCGTACATTTTCTATGGGACATTTAATGTCATAAGTCGGTAGAAAATTAAAAATAAAATAATTTCCAAATTAAGTGATATAGTTGAAATTATTAATATCTTGCCGGTAAGATGTATAACTCACCGGCGAGATAAGAAAGATATTTTATTTAGAAGGAAACACCTCTGAACACAGTCACACAAAAGCTTCAATTCAAGTAAACATGAATACCTCTTCATCCAAACAAAAGAATCAGTTTATTGCATAGTCGTCGGCCCCTAGAGCCCCTAAACCTTCAATGCCACCCAGGAAACTTGGGGGTAATATTTAGGTTTTTATATGATTAGTATGGATGTTTGAGACTTGGTATTTATTCAGCCATGGTCTATTGCCTCGTACATTTTATATATTACATTTAATATCATAAGTCGGTAGGGCATTAAAAGTTAAAGTAAATTTTAAATTTAGTGACGTAGTCTAAATTAATAGCATCTCGCCGATAAGATCTATATCTCACCGACGAGATACGAGAGAAATTTTTTTTAGAAGCCAAACACCACTGTATACAGTCACACAAAAGCTTCAATTCAGGTAGACATGAATTCCTCTACAACAAATCAAAAGCATCAACTTATTACACACTGGTCAGTCCTTTGAGCTCTCAAACATCCATCATCACATTGGCAAATTGGGACCAGCATTTATGTTTTTATATGATTAGTACGGAGGTTTGAAACTTGGTATTTTTTTGGCAAATGTATGTCTCGTACATTTTAAATGTGGCATTTGATGTCACAAGTCGGTAGGGCATTAAAAGTCAAAGTAAATTCTAAATTAAGTGATTTAGTTCAAATTATTAGCATCTCGCTGGTAAAATGTATATCTCACCGGCGAGATACGAAAGATTTTTTTTTTTAAGAAGGAAACACCTCTTAACACTGTCACATAAAAGCTTCAAGTCAAGTAGACATGGTCTTCATCAAATCAAAAGCATCAACTTATTGCACAGTGGTCAGCCCTGGAGCCCCAAACATTCAATGTTACCCAAGAAAATTAGGGCCAACATTTAGGGTTTTATATGATTAGTACGGATGTTTGAGACTTGGTATTTTTTCGATTATGGTATATATGTCTTGTACATTATATATGCAATATTTAATGTCACAAGTTAGTAGGGCATTAAAAGTCAACGTAAATTTCAAATTAAGTGATGTCGTCTAAATTATTAGCATTTTACCGGTAAGATGTACATCTCACTGGTGAGATACGAAAGAAAGTTTTTTTAGAAGCCAAACATCTCTAAACACTATCACACAAAGGCTGCAATTCAAGTAGACAAGAATACTTCTTCATCAAATCAAAAGCATCAATTTATTACACACTGTTTAGCCCTTGGAGCCCCCGAACATCCAATGTCACCAATGAAAATTAGGGCCAACATTTAGGTTTTTATATGATTAGTACGGACATTTGAGACTTAGTAATTTTTCTACCATGGTATGCCTTGTACATTTTATATGTGACATTGGGGCAGTGGTGTTTGGCTTCTAAAAAAAATTTCCCTCGTATCAACTTATTGCACACTGGTTAGCCCCTGGAGTCCCTAAAAATCTAATGTCACCTAGGAAAACTGGGGCAAGCACTTAGGTTTTTATATGACTAGTATGGAAGTTGAGACTTCGTATTTTTTTGGCCATGGTATGCCTCGTACTTTTTATATGTGACATTTAATGTCATAAGTCGGTAGGGCATTAAAAGTCAAAGTAAATTCTAAATTAGTTGATGAAGTTCAAATTATTTGCATCTCGCCGAGAAGATGAACATCTCACCGGCGAGATACGAAAGAACACCCCCCCCCCCCCCCCCCCCCCCCCCCCCCCCCCCCCCCCCCCCCCCCCCCCCCCCCCCCCCCCCCCCCCCCCCCCCCCCCCCCCCCCCCCCCCCCCCCCCCCCCCCCCCCCCCCCCCCCCCCCCCCCCCCCCCCCCCCCCCCCCCCCTTTTTTTTTAAGGAAACACCTCCGTACAATGTCACACAAAGGTTTCAATTCATGTAGACCAGAATACGTCTCTTCATCAAATGAAAAGCATCAACCTATTGCATACTGGTTAGGCCATGGAGCCCCCAAACATCCAATGACACCCGAAAAACTTGGGGTCAGCATTTAGGTTTTTATATGATTAGTACTTTGGTTTAAGACTTGTTATTTTTTTGGCCATGATATGGCTCATATATTTTATATGAGACATTTGATGTCATAAGTCGGTAGGGTAGTAAATTCCTAATTAAGTGATATAGTTCAAATTATAAGTATCTCACCGGTAAGATGTACATCTCACCAGCGAGATACGAAAGGATTTTTTTTTAGAAGGAAAATACCTCCAAACACTGTCACACGAAAGCTTCAATTCAGGTTGACATGCATATGTTTACATCAAATCAAAAGCATCAAATTATTGTACACTGGTCAGCCCCTGAAGACCCTACACATCCAAAGCCACCTAGGTAAATTGGGTCCAACATTTAAGTTTTTATATGATTTGTACAGAAGTTTGAGACTTGGTATTTTTTTGGCAATGGTATGCCTCGTACAATTTATATGTGACATTAAATTTTATAAGTCGGTAGGTCATTGAAAGTCAAAGTAGATTCCAAATTTAGTGATGTAGTTCAAATTATTTACATCTCGTCGGTAAGATGTAAATCTCACCAGCGAGATATGAAAGAATTTTTTTTTAGTTGGCAAGCATTTTCGAACAAAGCCACACAAAAGCTTCAATTCAGGTAGACATGAATACACTTTCATCAAATCAAAAGTATCGGCTTATTGCACGCGGGTTAGCTCCTGGAGCCCCCACACATCCAATGCCACCTAGAAAAATTGAGGTCAACATTTAGATTTTTATACAATTAGTACGGATGTTTGAGACTTGGTATTTTTTTGGCCATTGTATATACGCCTCGTACATTTTATATGCTACATTCAATGTCACCAATCGGTAGGGCATTAAGTCAAAGTAAATCCAAATTAGGTGATATAGTCTAAATTATTAGCATCTTACCGTTAAGATCTACATCTCACCAGCGAGATACAAATAAATTTTTTTTTAGAAGCCAAACACCTTTGAACACTGTCACACAAAGGCTTTAATTCAGGAAGACATGAATACCTCTTCATCAAATCAAAAGCATCAACTTAGTGCACACAGGTCAGCCCCTGGAGCCCCAAAACATCCAATGTTACTCAAAAAAATTGGGGCCAATATTTTGGTTTTTATATGATTAGTACGATGAGACTTGGTATTTTTTTCGGCCATTGTATTCCTCGTACATTTTCTATAGGACATTTAATGTCACAAGTCGGTAGGACATTAAAAATAAAATAATTTCCATATTAAGTGATATAGTTGAAATTATTAATATCTTACTGGTAAGATGTATAACTCACCGACGAGATAAGAAAGATATTTTGTTTAGAAGGAAACACCTCCGAACACCGTCACACAAAAGCTTCAACTCAGGTAAACAAAAATACCTCTTCATCAAATCAAAAGCATCAGCTTATTGCATACTCGTCAGCCCCTAGAGCCCCAAAACCTTCAATGCCACCTAGGAAAATTAGGGCCAATATTTAGGCTTTTATATGATTAGTATGGATGTTAAAGACTTGGTATTTATTCGGCCATGGTATATTGTCTCATACATTTTATATACTACATTTAATGTCATAAGTCGGTAGGGCATTAAAAGTTAAAGTAAATTTCAAATTCAGTGATGTAGTCTAAATTAATAGCATCTCGCCGATAAGATCTATATCTCACCGGCGAGATACGAGAGAAATTTTTTTTAAAAGCCAAACACCACTAAACACAGTCACACAAAAACTTCAATTCAAGTAGACATGAATACCTCTTCAACAAATCAAAAGCATCAACTTATTACACACTGGTCAGTCCTTGGAGCTCTCAAACATCCATTGTTACATTGGAAAATTGGGACCAACATTTATGTTTTTATATGATTAGTACGGAGGTTTGATGGTATTTTTTTGGCAATTTTTTGCCTCGTACATTTTATATGTGACATTTGATGTCACCAGTCGGTAGGGCATTAAAAGTCAAAGTAAATTCTAAATTAAGTGATTTAGTTCAAATTATTAGCATCTCGCCGATAAGATGTACATGTCACCGGCAAGATACGAAAGATTTTTTTTTTTTAAGAAGGAAACACCTCTAAACACTGTCACATTAAAGCTTCAAGTCAAGTAGACCTGAATATGTCTTGATCAAATCAAAAGCATCAACTTATTGCACACTAGTCAACCCTGGAGCTCCAAACATTCAATGCTATCCTAGAAAATTAGGGCCAACATTTAGGGTTTTATATGATTAGTACGGATGTTTGAGACTTTGTATTTTTTTAGCCATGGTATATATGTCTCGTACATTACATATGCTACATTTAATGTCACAAGTCAGTAGGGCATTAAAAGTCAAAGTAAATTCTAAATTAATTGATGTCATCCAAATTATTAGCATTTTAACAGTAAGATGTACATCTCACTGGTGAGATACGAAAGAAATTTTTTTTAGAAGCCAAACATCTCTAAACACTATCACACAAAGGCTTCAATTTAGGTAGACATGAATACTTCTTCATCAAATCCAAAGCATCAACTTATTACACACTGGTTAGCCCCTAGAGCCCCCAAACATCCAATGTCACCAATGAAAATTAGGGCCAACATTTAGGTTGTTATATGATTAGTACGGACATTTGAGACTTAGTATTTTTTCGACCATGGTATGCCTCGTACATTTTATAAGTGACATTTGATTTTACAAGTCGGTAGGGCATCAAAAGTCAAAGTAAATTCCAAATTAAGTGATGTAATACAAATTATTAGCATCTTGCTGGTAAGATGTACAACTCACCGGCGAGATACGAAAGATATTTTTTTTAAGAAGGAAACACTTTTGAACACTGTCACACAAAGGCTTCAATTCAGATAGACATGAATACCTTTTCATCAAATCAAAAGCATTAGCTTATTGCATACTGGTCAGCCCTTGGAGCCCCCAAACATCCAATGTCACCCATGAAAATTGGGGCCAATATTTAGGTTTTTATATGATTAGTACGTTGGTTTAAGACTTGGTATTTTTTCGGCCATGGTATGGCTCATATATTTTTCATGAAAATTTTGATGTCATATGTCGGAAGGGCATTAAAAGTCAAAGTAAATTCCTAATTAAGTGATATAGTTCAAATTATAAGTATCTCGCCTGTAAGATGTACATCTCACTAGCGAGATACGAAAGGAATTTTTTTCGAAGGAAAATACCTCCAAAAACTGTCACACGAAAGCTTCAATTCAGGTAGACATGAATACGTTTTCATCAAATCAAAAGCGTCAACTTATTGCACACTGGCCAGCCCCTGAAGGCCCTAAACATCCAATGCCACCTAGGTAAATTGGGTCCAACATTTAAGTTTTTATATGATTAGTACAGAAGTTTGAGAGTTGGTTATTTTTCGGCAATGGTATGCCTCATACATTTTACATGTGACATTAAATTTCATAAGTCGGTAGGTCTTTAAAAGTCAAAGTGGATTCCAAATTTAGTGATGTAGTTCAAATTATTAACTTCTCGTCAGTAAGATGTAAATCTCACTGGCGAGATATGAAAGAATTTTTTTTTAGTTGCCAAACATCTTCGAACATAATCACACAAAAGCTTCAATTCAGGAAGACAATAATACACTTTCATTAAATCAAAAGCATCGACTTATTGCAAACTGGTTAGCTCCTGGAGCCCCCACACATCCAATGCCACCTAGAAAAATTGAGGTCAACATTTAGATTTTTATATAATTAGTATGGATGTTTAAGACTTGGTATTTTTTTGGCCATGGTATATACGCCTCGTACATTTTATATGCTACATTTAATGTCACAAATCAGTAGGGCATAAAGTCAAAGTAAATTTCAAATTAGGTGATGTAGTCTAAATTATTAGCATCTTGCCGATAAGATGTACATCTCACCTGCGAGATACAAAATAAATTTTTTTTTAGAAACCAAGCACCTTTGAACACTGTCACAGAAAGGCTTTAATTCAGGTAGACATGAATACCTCTTCATCAAATCAAAAGCATCAACTTAGTACACACAGGTCAGCCCCTGGAGCCCCAAAACATCCAATGTTACTCAGGAAAATTGGGGCCACTATTTAGGTTTTTATATGATTAGTACGAAGGTTTGAGACTTGGTATTTTTTCGGTCATAGTATGCCTCGTACATTGTCTATGGGACATTTAATGTCATAAGTCAGTAGGACATTAAAAATAAAATAATTTTCAAATTAAGTGATGTAATTGAAATTATTAATATCTTGCCGGTATGAGTATAACTCACCGGTGAGATAGGAAAGATATTTTGTTTAGAAGGAAACACTTCTGAACACTATCACGCAAAAGCTTCAATTCAGATAAACATGAATACCTCTTCATCAAATCAAAAGCATTAGCTTATTGTATACTCGTCAGCCCCTAGAGCCCCCAAACCTCCAATGCTATCCAGGAAAATTGGGGCCAATGCTTAGGTTTTTCTTTTATTAGTAAGGATGTTTGAGACATAGTATTTATTCGGCCATGGTATATTGCCTCGTACATTTTATATGTTACATTTAATGTCATAAGTCGGTAGGGCATTAAAAATTGAAGTAAATTTCAAATTTAGTGATGTAGTCTAAATTATTAGCATCTCGCCGATAATATGTATATCTCACTGGCGAGATACGAGAGAAATTTTTTTTAGAAGCCAAGCACCACTGAACACAGTCACACAAACGCTTCAATTTAGGTAGACATGAATACCACTTCAACAAATCAAAAGCATCAACTTATTACACACTGGTCAGTCCTTGGAGCTCTCAAACATCCATTGTCACATTGGAAAATTGGGACCAGCATTTTTGTTTTTATATGATTAGTACGGAGGTTTCAAATTTGGTATTTTTTCTGCAATGATATGCCTCGTACATTTTATATGTGACATTTGATGTCACAAGTCGGTAGGGTATTAAAAGTCAAAGTAAATTCCAAATTAAGTGACTTATTTCAAATTATTATCATCTCGCCGGTAAGATGTACATCTCACCGGCGAGATACGAAAGATATATATTTTTTTAGAAGGAAACACCTCTGAACACTGTCACATCAAAGCTTCAAGTCAAGTAGACCTGAATTTGTCTTCATCAAATCAAAAGCATCAACTTATTGCACACTAGTCAGCCCTGGAGCCCCAAACATTCAATGCTACCCAAGAAAATTAGGGCCAACATTTAGGGTTTTATATGATTAGTACGGATGTTTTAGACTTGATATTTTTTCGGCCATAGTATATATGTCTCGTACATTATATGTGCTACATTTAATGTCATAAGTCAGTAGGGCATTAAAAGTCAAAGTAAATTCCAAATTAAGTGATGTTGTCCAAATTATTAGCATTTTACCGGTAAGATGTACATCTCACTAGTGAGATACGAAAGAAATTTTTTTTAGAAGCCAAGCATCTCTAAACACTATCACACAAAGGCTTCAATTCAGGTAGACATGAATACTTCTTCATCAAATCCAAAGCATCAACTTATTACACACTATTTAGCCCCTGGAGCCCCCAAACATCCAATGTCACCAATGAAAATTAGGACCAACATTTAGGTTTTTATATGATTAGTACAGACATTTGAGAGTTAGTATTTTTTCGACCATGGTATGCCTCGTACATTTTATATGTGACATTTGATTTTACAAGTCGGTAGGGCATAAAAAGTCAAAGTAAATTCCAAATTATGTGATGTAATTCAAATTATTAGCATCTCACCGGTAAGATGTACATCTCACCGGCGAGATATGAAAGATATTTTTTGTAGAAGGAAACACCTCCGAACACAGTCACACAAAAGCTTCAATTTAGGTAGACATGGATATCTCTTAATCAAATCAAAAGCTTCAATTTATTGCACACTGGTTAGCCCCTGGAGTCCCCAAAAATCTAATGTCACCTAGGAAAACTGGGGCTTATATGATTAGTATGGAGGTCTGAGACTTCGTATTTTTTTGGCCATGGTATGCCTCATACATTTTATATGCAACATTTAATGTCATAAGTCGGTAGGGCAATAAAAGTCAAAGTAAATTCCAAATTAATTGATGTAATTCAAATTATTAGAATCTCACCGATAAGATGAACATCTCACCGGCGAGATACGAAAGAGTTTTTTTCTAAAAAAAACACCTCCGTACAATGTCACACAAAGGCTTCAATTCATGTAAACCTGAATATGTCTCTTCATCAAACAGAAAGAATCAACTTATTGCATACTGGTTAGGCCCTGGAGCCCCCAAACATCGAATGCCACCCAGAAAAGTTGGGGCCAGCATTTAGGTTTTTATATGATTAGTACGGAGGTTTGTGACTTGGTATTTTTTGGGTCATGGTATGCCTCGTATATTTTAAATCGCACATTCGATGTCATAAGCTGGTATGACATTAAAAATCAAAGTAAATATCTAATTAAGTGATGTAGTTCAAATTATTAGCATCTTGCCGGTAAGATGTACAACTCATCAGCGAGATACGAAAGATATTTTTTTTTAGAAGGAAACACCTTTGAACACTGTGATACAAAGGCTTCAATTCAGGTAGACATGAATACATTTTCATCAAACCAAAAGCATTAGCTTATTGCATACAGGTTAGCCCTTGGAGCCCCCAAACATCCGATGTCACCCATGAAAATTGGGGCCAATATTTAGGTTTTTATATGATTAGTACGTTGGTTTATGACTTAGTATTTTTTTGGCCAGGGTATGGCTCGTATATTTTTTTATGGAACATTTGATGTCATAAGTCAGTAGGGCATTAAAAATCAAAATAAATTCCTAATTAAGAGATATAGTTCAAATTATAAGTATCTCGCCGGTAAGATGTACATCTCACCAGCGAGATACAAAAGGGTTTTTTTTTTAAGGAAAATACCTCTGAACACTGTCACACGAAAGCTTCAATTCAAGTAGACATGAATACATTTTCATCAAATAGAAAGCATCAACTTATTGCACACTGGTCAGCCCCTAAAGGCCCTAAACATCTAATGTCACCTAGGTAAATTGGGTCCAACATTTAAGTTTTTATATGATTAATACAGAAGTTTGAGACTAGATATTTTTTCGGCAATGGTATGCCTCATACATTGTATACGTGACATTAAATTTCATAAGTCGGTAGGTCATTAAAAGTCAAAATAGATTCCAAATTTAGTGATGCAGTTCAAATTAATAACATCTCGTCGGTATGATGTAAATCTCACCGGTGAGATATGAAAGAATTTTTTTTTAGTTGGCAATCATCTTCGAACATAGTCACACAAAAGCTTCAATTCAGGTAGGCATGAATACACTTTCATCAAATCAAAAGTATCGACTTATTGCACACTGGTTAGCTCCTGGAGCCCCCACTCATCCAATGCCACCCAGAAAATGTGAGGTCAACATTTAGATTTTTATATGTTTAGTACGGATGTTTGAGACTTGGTATTTTTTCGGCCATGGTATATACCCCTCGTACATTTTATATGCTATATTAAATGTCACAAATCGATAGGGCATAAAGTCAAAGTAAATTCCAAATTAGGTGATGTAGTCTAAATTATTAACATCTTGCCGGTAAGATGTACATCTGACCAGCGAGATACAAAATAATTTTTTTTTTAGAAGCCAAGCACCTTTGAACACTGTCACACAAAGGCTTTAATTCAGGTAGATGTGAATACCTCTTCATCAAATCTAAAGCATCAACTTAGTGCACATAGTTCAGCCCCTGGAGCCCCAAAACATCCAATGTTACTCAAGAAAATTGGGGCAAATATTTAGGTTTTTATATGATTAGTACGAAGGTTTGAGACTTGGTATTTTTTTGGCCACAGTATGCCTCGTACATTTTCTATGGGACATTTAATGTGAAAAGTCGGTCGGACATTAAAAATAAAATAATTTCCAAATTAAGTGATATAATTGAAATTATTAATATCTTGCCGGTAAGATGTATAAGTCACCGGCGAGATAAGAAAGATATTTTGTTTTGAAGGAAACACTTCCGAACACCGTCACACAAAAGCTTCAATTCAGGTAAACATGAATACCTCTTCATCAAATCAGAAGCATCAACTTATTACATACTCGTCAGCCCCTAGAGCCCTCAAACCTCCAATGCCACCCAGGAAAATTGGGGCCAATATTTAGTTTTTTATATGATTAGTAAGGATGTTTGAGACTTGGTATTTATTCGGCCATGGTATATTGTCTCGTACATTTCATATGTTACATTTAATGTCATAAGTCGGTAGGGCATTAAAAGTTAAAGTAAATTTCAAATTCAGTGATGTAGTCTAAATTATTAGCATCTCGCCGATAAGATGTATATCTCACCGGCGAGATACGAGAGAATTTTTTTTTTGAATCCAAACACCACTAGACACAGTCACACAAAAGCTTCAATTCAGGTAGACATGAATACCTCTTCAACAAATCAAAAGCATCAACTTATTACACACTGGTCAATCCGTGGAGCTCTCAAACATCCATTGTCACATTGGAAAATTGGGACCAGCATTTATGTTTTTATATGATTAGTATGGAGGTTTGAAACTTGGTATTTTTTCTGCAATGGTATGCCTCGTACATTTTATATGTGACATTTGATGTCACAAGTTGGTAGGGATTTAAAAGTCAAAGTAAATTCCAAATTAAGTGATACGAAAGATATTTTTTTTTTAGGAGGAAACATCTCTGAACACTATCACGTAAAAGCTTCAAGTCAAGTAGACCTGAATATGTCTTCATCAAATCAAAAGCATCAACTTATTGCACACTAGTCAGCCCTGGAGCCCCAAACGTTCAATGCTACCCAAGAAAATTAGGGCCAACATTTAGGGTTTTATATGATTAGTACGGATGTTTGAGACTTGGTATTTTTTCGGCCATGGTATATATGTCTCGTACATTATATATGCAATATTTAATGTCACAAGTCACTAGGGCATTAAAAGTCGAAGTAAATTCCAAATTAAGTGATGTCGTCCAAATTATTAGCATTTTACCGGTAAGATGTATATTTCACTGGTGAGATATGAAAGAAATTTTTTTTAGAAGTCAAACATCTCTAAACACTATCACACAATGGCTTCAATTCAAGTAGACATGAATACTTCTTCATCAAATTAAAAGCATTAACTTATTAAACACTGGTTAGCCCCTGGAGCCCCCAAACATCCAATGTCACCAATGAAAATTAGGGCCAACATTTAGGTTTTTATATAATTAGTATGGACATTTCAGACTTAATATTTTTTTGACCATGGTATGCCTCGTACATTTTATATGTGACATTTGACTTTATAAGTCGACATCAAAAGTCAAAGTAAATTTCAAATTAAGTGATGTAATTCAAATTATTAGCATCTCACTGGTAAGATGTACATCTCACCGGCGAGATACAAAAGATAATTTTTTTAGAAAGAAGCACCTCCGAACGCTGTCACACAAAAGCTTAAATTTAGGTAGACATGGATATCTCTTCTTCAAATCAAAAGCGTCAACTTATTGCACACTTGTTAGCCTCTGGAGTCTCCAAAAATCTAATGTCACCTAGGAAAATTGGGGCAAGCACTTAGGTTTTTATATGATTAGTATGGAGGTTTGAGACTTCGTATTTTTTCGGCCATGGTATGCCTTGTACATTTTATATGCGACATTTAATGTCACAAGTTGGTAGGGCATTAAAAGTGAAAGTAAATTCCAAATTAATTGATGTAGTTCAAATTATTAGCATCTCGCCAGTGAGATGAATATCTCACCGGCGAGATACGAAAGAATTTTTTTTTTGAAGGAAACACCTCCGTACAATGTCACACAAAGGCTTCAATTCATGTAGACCTGAAAATGTCTCTTCATCAAATAAAAAGCCTCAACTTATTGCATACTGGTTAGGCCCTGGAGCCCCCAAACATCCAATACCACCCGGAAAAGTTGGGGCCAGCATTTAGGTTTTTATCTGATTAGTACGGAGGTTTGAGAGTTGGTATTTTTTTGGCCATGGTATGCCTCGTGTATTTTAAATGGCACATTTGATGTCATAAGTTTGTATGACATTAAAAATCAAAGTAAATATCTAATTAAGTGATGTAGTCAAATTATTAACATCTTGCCGGTAAGATGTACAATTCATCGGTGAGATACGAAAGATATTTTTTTTTAGAAGGAAACACCTTTGAACACTGCCACACAAAGGCTTCAATTTAGGTAGAATTGAATACCTTTTCATCAAATCAAACGCATTAGATTATTGCATACTAGTCAGCCCTTGGAGCCCACAAACATCCGATGTCACCCATGAAAATTGGGGGCCAATATTTAGGTTTTTATATGATTAGTACGTTGGTTTAAGACTTGGTATTTTTTCGGCCATAGTATGGCTCATATATTTTTTATGGGAGATTTGATATCATAAGTCGGTAGGGCATTAAAAGTCAAAGTAAATTCCTAATTAAATGATATAGTTCAAATTATAAGTATCTCGCCGGTAAGATGTACATCTCACCCGCGAGATACGAAAGGATTTTTTTTTAGAAGGAAAATACCTCCGAACACTGTCACACGAAAGCTTCAATTCAAGTAGACATGAATATGTTTTCCTCAAATCAAAAGCAACAACTTATTGCACACTGGTCAGCCCCTGAAGGCCCTGAACATCCAATGCCACCTAGGTAAATTGGGTCCAACATTTAAGGTTTTATATGATTAGTACAAAAGTTTGAGATATGGTATTTTTTCGGCAATGGTATTCCTCGTACATTTTATATGTGACATTAAATTTCATAAGTCGGTAGGTCATTAAAAGTCAAAGTAGATTCCAAATTTAGTGATGTAGTTCAAATTATTAACATCTCGTCGGTAAGATGTAAATCTCACCGGCAAGATATGAAGGAATTTTTTTTTAGTTGGCAAGCATCTTCGAACATAGTCACACAAAAACTTTAATTCAGGTAGACATGAATATACTTTCATCAAATCAAAAGCATCGACTTATTGCACACTGGTTAGCTCCTGGAGCCCCCACTCATCCAATGCCACCTAGAAAATATGAGGTCAACATTTAGATTTTTATATTATTGGTATGGATGTTTGAGACTTGGTATTTTTTCGGCCATGGTATATACGCCTCATACATTTTATATGCTATATTTAATGTTACAAATCGGTAGGGCATAAAGTCAAAGTAAATTCCAAATTAGGTGATGTAGTCTAAATTATTAGCATCTTGCTGGTAAGATGCACATCTCACTAGTGAGATACAAAATAATTTTTTTTTAGAAGCGAAGCACCTTTGAACACCGTTACACAAAGACTTTAATTCAGGTAGACATGAATACCTCTTCATCAAATCAAAAGCATCAACTTAATGCACACAAGTCAGCCCCTGAAGCCCCAAAACATCCAATGTTACTCAGGAAAATTGGGGCCAATATTTAGGTTTACATATGATTAGTACGAAGGTTTGAGACTTGATATTTTTTTGGCCACAGTATGCCTCGTACATTTTCTATGGGACATTTAATGTCATAAGTCGGTAGGACATTAAAAATAAAATAATTTCTAAATTAAGTGTTATAGTTGAAACTATTAATATCTTTCTTCTAATATGTATAACTCAACGGCGAGATAAGAAAGATATTTTGTTTAGAAGGAAACACCTCCAAACACTATCACACAAAAGCTTCAATTCAGTTAAACATGAATACCTCTTCATCAAATCAAAAGTATCAGCTTATTGTATACTCGTCAGCCCCTAGAGCCCTCAAACCTCCAATGCCACCCAGGAAAATTGGGGCCAATATTTAGTTTTTTATATGATTAGTATGGATGTTTGAGACTTGGTATTTATTCGGCCATGGTATATTGCCTCGTACATTTTATATGTTACATTTAATGTCATAAGTCAGTAGGGCATTAAAAGTTAAAGGAAATTTCAAATTCAGTGATGTAGTCTAAATTATTAGCATCTCGCCGATAAGATGTATATCTCACCGGCGAGATACAAAAGATATTTTTGTTTTTTTAGAAGGAAACACCTCTTAACACTGTCACATAGAAGCTTCAAGTCAAGTAGACCTGAATATGTCTTCATCAAATCAAAAGCATTAACTTATTGCACACTAGTCGGCCCAGGAGCCCCAAACATTCAATGCTACCCAAGAAAATTAGGGCCAACATTTAGGGTTTTATATGATTAATACGGATGTTTGAGACTTGGTATTTTGTCGGCCAAGGTATATATGTCTAGTACATTATATATGCTACATTCAATGTCACAAGTCAGTAGGGCATTAAAAGTCAAAGTAAATTCCAAATTAAGTGATGTCGTCCAAATTATTAGCATTTTACATGTAAGATGTACATCTCACTGGTAAGATACGAAAGAAATTTTTTTTAGAGGCCAAACATCTCTAAACACTATCACACCAAGGCTTCAACTCAGATAGACATGAATACTTCTTCATCAAATCAAGAGCATCAACTTATTACACATTGGTTAGCCCCTAGAGCCCCCAAACATCCAATGTCACCAATAAAAATTAGGGCCAACATTTAGGTTTTTATATGATTAGTACGGACAGTTGAGACTTAGTATGTATTTTTTCAACCATGGTGTGCCTCGTACATTTTATATGTGACATTTGATTTTACAAATCGATAGGGCATCAAAAGTCAAAGTAAAAATCTAAATTATGTGATGTAGTTCAAATTATTAGCATCTCACTGCTAAGATGTACATCTCACCGGCAATATACGAAAGATATTTTTTATAGAAGAAAACACCTCCGAACACTGTCACCCAAATGCTTCAATTTAGGTAGACATGGATATCTCTTCATCAAATAAAAAAGTCAACTTATTGCACATTGGTTAGCCCCTGGAGTCCCCAAAAATCTAATGTCACCTAGGAAAATTGGGGTAAGCACTTAGGTTTTTATATGATTAGTATGGAGGTGTGAGACTTCGTATTTTTTCGGCCATGGAATGCCTCGTACATTTTATATGCGACATTTAATGTCATAAGTCGGTAGGGTACTAAAAGTCAAAGTAAATTCCAAATTAATTGATGTAGTTCAAATTATTAGCATCTCGCAAGTAAGATGAACTTCTCACCGGCGAGATACGAAAGAATTTTTTTTTTAAGGAAACACCTCCGTACAATGTCACACAAAGGCTTCAATTCATGTAGACCTGAATACGTCTCTTTATCAAATAAAAAGCATCAAATTATTGCGTACTGGTTAGGCCCTGGAGCCCCCAAACATCCAATGCCACCCGAAAAATTGGGGCCAGCATTTATCTAATTATTTTAAATGGCACATTCGATGTCATAAGTTGGTATGACATTAAAATTCAAAGTAAATATCTAATTAAATTATGTAGTTCAAATTATTAACATCTTGTTGGTAAGATGTACAACTCACTGGCTAGATACGAAAAATATTTTTTTTTAGAAGGAAACACCTTTGAACGCTGTCACACAAAGGCTTCAATTCAGGTAGACATGAATACTTTTTCATCAAATCAAAAGCATTAGCTTATTGCATACTGGTCAGCCCTACGAGCCCCCAAACATCCGATGTCACCCATGAAAATTGGGGCCAATATTTAGGTTTTTATATGATTAATACGTTGGTTTAAGACTTGGTATTTTTTCGGCCATGGTATGGCTCATATATTTTTTATGGGACATTTGATGTCATAAGTCGGTAGGGCATTAAAAGTCAAAGTAAATTTCTAATTAAGTGATATAGTTCAAATTATAAGTATCTCGCCGATAAGATGTACATCTCACCAGCGAGATACGAAAGGATTTTCTTTTAGAAGGAAAATACCTCCAAACACTGTCACACGAAAGCTTCAATTCAGGTAGACATGAATACATTTTCATCAAATCAAAAGCATCAACTTATTGCACAATGGTCAGTCCTTGAAGCCCCAAAACATCCAATGTTACTTAGGAAAATTGGGGCCAATATTTCAGTTTTCATATGATTAGTACGAAGGTTTGAGACTTGGTATTTTTTCGGCCATAGTATGCCTCGTACATTTTCTATGGGACATTTAATGTCATAAGTCGGTAGGACATTAAAAGTCAAAGTAGATTCCAAATTTAATGATGTAGTTCAAATTATTAACATGTCGTCGGTAAGATGTAAATCTCATCGGCGAGATATGAAAGAATTTTTTTTTAGTTGGTAAGCATCTTTGAACATAGTCACACCAAAGCTTCAATTCAGGTAGACATGAATATACTTTAATCAAATCAAAAGCATCGACTTATTGCACACTGGTTAGCTCCTGAAGCCCCCACACATCTAATACCACCTAGAAAAATTGAGATTAACATTTAGATTTTTATATGATTAGTACGGATGTTTGAGACTTGGTATTTTTTCGGCCATGGTATATACGCCTCGCCTCGTACATTTTATATGCTACATTTAATGTTACAAATCGGTAGGGCATAAAATCAAAGTAAATTCCAAATTCGGTGATGTAGTCTAAATTATTAGCATCTTGCCGGTAAGATGTACATCTCACCAACGAGATACAAAATAAATTTTTTTTTAGAAGCCAAGCACCTTTGAACACTGTCACACAAAGGCTTTAATTCAGGTACACATGAATACCTCTTCATCAAATCAAATACATCAACTTAGTGCACACAGTTCAGCTCCTGGAGCCCCAAAACATCCAATGTTACTCAGGAAAATTGGGGCCAATATTTAGGTTTTCATATGATTAGTACGAAGGTTTGAGACTTGGTATTTTTTCTTTGGTATCTTGTTTCCTTTTCTTGAATGAATCATGAGATTACATTGAAAATCAAATATAAAGTAATACCAAGAGTGAAAATTGGGCCTTATTTTTATGTACTGGCGACTCTCTTAGTAGAGTAGGGACAATTCTGTCTTATATTTTGTAATCTTTTCTTATAAATGGAAGGGTTTGCTTGGTCGAATTGATCAATCAAGCATTCCATTCATTGTGTTCTGATTACATGGCATCAGAGCCAATTCTCTGATCTCATTTTTCAGAACTCCCCCCCATCGTCTCTTCTTTTTTTCTCCCTTCATCTTCTTCTTGATCTCTTCTTTCTCTCCTTTTTTTTTTTTTTTCCCTCGGTTCTCTTTCCCACATTAGGGCAGCAGTAATAAGGTGATCGCATGATGTAGTGCCTGCCCCTTTATTCCATCTCTTCAGCTAATGTTCTGAACAAAGTTTGCAATTGATAGCTGCTGCCTCTCTTCTTTGCGTTTTTTGGATTTCTCCTGTTCTTGAAGATCGAGCCTCTGTATGTGTTGAAGGTTGATCATGTCTTGTTGGAGATCCATTCAAGCAGCCTTGGACAACACCTATCATAGATTTACACCACCTATTGAAGACATCTCCCCTCTATCGATCTCAATTTCTAGGTTTTTCCAAAACCCTGACTCATCGGTTTTGGGGTTTCAGACTTCTGCCCTTGCTGACCCCATTAAGTTGGGATAAGGCTGAGTTTGTTGTTGTTGTTGTTGACTTCTGCCCTTTCTGATTGTTTGAGGGCTGTTTTACTCAACTTCAAGGAGTGCTCGACCCTGCTGGTGACCCATCCTATTGAAGAATTTTCAAGTTTTTCCAGAATTCTCATTCAAGGATCGATTTCTGTTCCTATCAAATTTTTTTCTGGTTTTGGTTCGTGGCTGGCTGCATCAATTTATTGCTGATTTGATTGTGTCAGTATGTGTGGTTCTATTATTACTGCTGCTACCTTCGGCATTGAAGGAAAGCCAAGGAATGAATATCTCCCTTTCGCTACTGCTATTAAACTCTATGGAACAAATTATTTGATGTGGTCCAGATCTACCTAATTGACTGTTGCTGGTCATGGCTTTGCAAGACACCTCTTTGGCACTGCTACAAAACCATTTGACCCTGGTCCTCTTCAAGACAGATGGATTTCGAATGATGCTATGTTGATGTCTTTCTTGCTGCATTCAATTCCATGCAATCAGACCTCTCTAGTGGTTACTTGTTATTGGACACTGCACATCAGATTTGGGCTGCTGCAAAGGAGACTTATGGACAGGTTGGGGATGATGCTCAAGTGTATGAAATCAGGAAGAAGGTTCATGGCACCACTCAAAAGGAACTCTCTATATCCCAATAGTATACTGCCCTCAAGAATTTATGGCAACAGTTAGACCACTATTCTGATTTCAGCCTACGAATCCCACTAACATTGCTGCCTATAGAAAGCATGTTGACAAAATTCGGGTATATGATTTTTTGGCAAGTCTGAATATTGAGTATGATTCTATCTGTGTGCAAGTTCTTAGTCACTCTCCTTTCCCTTCACTGGAGCAGTTCTATGCTTTGGTACATATTGAGGAGACTTGTCGGGCTGCTGTGCTACATACTTCCACTGTAGATCGGTCTGGTCTTCAAGCTGGTTCCAGCCCTACTCCCATAAATGATGACTCTCCTAAAACTAATACTTCCTCTAAGGAACCTGTTAAGTGTGAACATAGCAACAAACCCTATCACACTAGGGCTACTTGCTGGAAATTACATGGGAAGCCTGCTGATTTTGAAGCCAAACATGGTCATGGTAAAACTAAAAACAAGGCTAATCACATTGAAAGTGTAGCTATAGCCCCCACTACTAAAAATGATCTCTCCCAAGAAGAATTAAAAGTTTTCAGGCATATGTTACAGGCTTCTGCTGCCTCTACTACATCTCTTCGTGCCACTTCTTCCACTCTATCAGGTTTCTACTTTGCCCGTTCAGGTATTTCATTTGCTGGTCATTGTGCATCGGTTGTCTCCACTCAATGGATTATAGACTTCGGTGCCACTGATTACATGACAGGTTCCTCAAGCCTCTTTCACAAGTATTCTCCCACTTCTGGCAAGGATAAAGTCAGGGTGGCCAATGGCTCCCTCTCATCTGTTTTTGGAAAGGGATCCATTAGTTGCTCATCTTCCATTACATTGTCTTTCATTTTATATATTCCAAATTTTACTACTAATCTTCTTTCCATTAATAGTCTTACTATTAGCAGAACCATGAGTTAGAAAGAGAGAATGAGAGAACGGAATAGCTTGGATGGTTAGAACTCCACCCCAAGCCTTCTATTTATAATATTCAAAAGCTTGAAAGACAAGTAAACTTGGGAAACAAGTAAACTTGGGGAACAAGTAAACAAAACAGATAAAATACCCAAAATACCCTTATTGGGTTACATATCTCAATACTCCCCCTCAAGTTGCTGCATAAATATCGTACATGCCCAACTTGACTAAACTAGGATGAAACAACTTCCCAAATAGGAAACTGACTCCGAACTCCTCACAATTAAAGACATAAACTAAAGGAAACCAGGTTCCAGCTTGGGCCAAAAAGAATAGAAAATCAAACTCAACACCAGTTGTAGACTTCAGTGAGCACAGAGGAAACTCCAATCAGCCATCATAAAACCAATAGAAATATTAGCCCAAACATTGGATGATAGATAACATCAACCGCAATCCAAAAACAGCAGATAGGTAACGATGACAAATGTTCTCCAATAATTACGGAACTTGATTTCTAATAAGAGAAGACTCGATCTTCAAACAAAGGAAGAATCAATCTAAAGTTACTGGTTACAGGTCCTAGGTTTTCTACATGGTATCAGAGCTAGGCAACTAGTGATTGATTCTCTTCAAGATTGCCGGTTTAAGAGTCGTTTCAAGGTTCTTCGATTTATGGAGAAACCCTAGTTCATAAAAGAAGGAGAACTAGGGTTTTATTTCTATTTTGTTTTTGGTTTCTTCTTCTGATTGTTTCAGCACCGCAGGCTATCATTCTTGGTCTGCATCTGCTGCTATTTCTGTCGACATGTTATTGCCGCTGCGATGATTATCAGGTGCTTTTATGACCTTTTTTTGCCGCTGGAATTGACTCAAAAGGAGTTGATTGCAGAATATGGTTGAGTGGATGCCCTGCTGCGACTGTGATGCCCTTGATCATTTGAAGCTTTTTTTATGAGGTCCCTGTGATCAAGCTGCTACCGCCAGATTCAGTTGCAGGGTTTTTTCTTCTCCATCTTGTAGGGATTTCCAAACTCGATTTTGTCTTCCTGGTTTCAGATCTGGTTTTTTTAAGAACATACATCGATTTGCTGAATTGATTTGTTGTAACTCTCATTTTTGCTGCTTCAAATTTGTTCGAATCTGCTTTCATTGTTCCCTGCCTTGGCCCATGATTCTTTAAAGTCCTTCCCTAGTATATTTGCTACAATCAACCTTAAAGAGGAGATGTTATTTCCGCCTCTAGTTCTACACCTCTGGCAGCCGCTGCTAGGGTTCCGATGGCTGCTATTGATTTGGATTTCTGGTTGAAGAATCCTGCGGCTGATTTTTTATTCTTGTGGAATCGATTTCTGGTTCATGCTGAAGATTTCTTCACTGGATATTTTTGGAATCCTTTCTGGTGTCACTGTTGCTATCGTTTCTGGTTTTCTGGAGTCGATTGGATTCCTTGTACGATGCCTTGATCTGGAGGTGTTTACAAATAGGATTTCTGCCTCTGGTATGTCATTTTTTTTATAATTCCTGAATACCAGCATACCTTTGGTTTTCTAGTATTGAAGACAACACCGCCAAGAAGGCCTGGTTATCCCCTTGGTTTTCGCCGGATTTCCCTCCAGTTTTTGAAAGTGGGTTGGTATAAACCCTCTTCTCTCATGTCCCTGGTTTGCTGCTGTGCAATCGAACTCTGGTTCTCTTAATCTTCTTCTTGAAATTTGATGGTGTATTTCAAAGGATATTCTCAACTACTACTTGTTGAGAGTTATTGAACTTGCTGATTTATTCCTTTAGTATCGATTCTGATGCCCTGGCAAATTTCTGAAGATGGTTTTCTTGCTATCGATTAGGGTTCTTTCTTGATTTCTGATTTGCTGCCCACTGGTTTCTTTTTTCCTGCTGGTTTGCAATGTTGATAGGTAGGAGACGACACCTCCCCCCTTCTTCGGTTAAATCTCTTAATCTTTTAAAACATAAGTTTCCATATTGCCCTTCCCTTTCTCTTTATTTCCCCAATATCCTTTAATTATTTTTACTTCCAAACCTGCCCTCATTCAATAATTATTATTGCTCTTTTTCCATTACCCTATTTGAATACCAAATTAACCCCTTGCAAATTCTGATTTATTACCAGATTGCCACTCCTCCCTTAAATTTTGCCTTGCTTATGCATATATATGGATTTCACCTAAATTACGGTTCTGCCATTACCTTTTGCTATTGCCTATTGTATACTTGGATGGGTCCATCCCGAACGAAATTGGGTATTTTGACCCGGTTCCACATCAATTGGAGATTGCATGATATAATTACAGAATTGCTATTGGGTTACATATCTCAACACTTACTAAAGATCTGAATTGCAAAGTAACTTTTATTCCCACTCGTCGTGTTTTTCAGGAACTGGAAACGGGGAAAACGACTGGATGTGGTAAAGTGCATGATGGAATGTACCTGCTTGATGATGGTCGTCTTCCTCCAACAACATTACCTTTTCAATTGTGTCAGACATCCTCCTTCTCCTATGAACTGCACCAATGGCATTTTAGATTAGGGCAACCCCCCCCTTAGGAACTTTATCACATTTATTTCCAGCATTGGTTAAAAAATGTAATAAGGAAGATTTTTTTGTGAGGCTTGTGTCTTGGCCAAACAGGCACGTTCAACTTATCCTATTTCTAATAAAAGATGTTCTTCCTCTTTTCATTTGGTTTATATTGATGTGTGGGGTCCTAGTCCCAAAGTTTCTCTTTCTGGTCATCGTTGGTTTGTCTCCTTTATAGACTGTTACTCTAGAACCACTTGGCTCTACCTGATGCACAAAAAAAATAAGGTTTTTTCGTCTTTTCAGCATTTTCATAAGATGGTTTAGACCTAGTTTAATGACTCTCTCAAAATTTTGAGGAGTGATAATGGGACAGAATATATGGAAGCTCAGTTCCAAAAATACCTTACTGCCTATGGGATTATGCATCGGAACAGTTGTGTTGATACTCCAGCCCAAAATGGTGTGGCTGAGAGAAAAAATTGTAAAGCCCTAATGTTTGCTCGAAATGTTCCCTCTTATTATTAGGGGGATGTTGTCCTCATTGCAGCCTATTTAATTAATAGGATGCCTACTCGAGTCCTTGAATCCAAGTCCCCAGCTGAACTGTTACATGGCTCCTTTTCCTTTGTCGTTCACCCTAGGGTGTTTGGCTGTGTTTGTTATGCTAGGGACACTAGATCCCCTGTTAAACTTGAACCCCGTGGCCTCCTACCAAATGTACTATGGTGAGTATGTATGTTGTTTTGCATGAGAATCTTTCATATTATTCGTCCCCACCTCTTCAGGGGGAGAGTTTTAGTGAAGATATGCTGACTATAGAACCCCCTCTTCAGTATGTGCATGATGAGTCTGTTCCTGCTCCTATTTCTCCCTGTACTTCAGGGGGAGAGGTTCCTATATAGGGGGAGACTACAGATAATGATAATAATGAAATTCTTATACAGGGGGTGCTCTCTCCAGTCTAGAAAACCATTAGTGAATTTCAAAGAAGGATTGATGATTCTAATTTGAAGGTCTATATAAAGAGCCATACCAAACATAAGCAACTTCAATCCACTACAACACCAGTACCCTATTCAGTTGCCAAACCCGAATCCAAAACCTACTTCTCTACCTGGTAAGACTTCTTCTCTTGAGCTACCTATTGCTATTCGCAAAGGTGTTAGGGCTTGTACTCAACACCCTATATCCCATGTTGTTTCCTATGACTCCCTTTCTCCATCTTTTCGTGCATTTGTTTCTTCTCTTTCTTATGTACGTATTCCTTAAAATAGGCAAGAAGCTCTATCAGATGGAAAGTGGAAGTAGCAATGATGGAAGAAATGAAAGCCTTAAAGAATAATGACACATGAAAGCTTGTGGTTCTTTTACCAAGGAAATCAGGGAGGAGTTTGAAGAGGCATGTTTAGATCAGTATCCTGATTTAGGGGACCAGGATTATGATGATGAGGAGCCAAATAAGTATGATGATGCAGAAACTCCAACAAAAGCTGCACATTTGAGGAGGGCACAGGTGGTGAGCAGAGAGCAACAACAAATTGATGATGAGAGAAGGTTACAGATGGCCAGGGAGCTGATTCATCTAGACAGGCTAGAGATGAGCCAGTGCCAGAGCAACCTTGTAGGAGGAGGTTGAGACTTAGAGAGCCAGAGATTGTGAGAGCCCCAGAACCAGACCCAGTACCAGCCCCACGACCCCCAGCCCGATGGACCCGAGCCCCACGGCCTGTACCCCCACCCCCACCCCCAATGAGGGACCTAGATGTTGAGATACTCCGAATAGATTCTGCACTCTTTCGACAACCAGAGTTTAAACAAAAGAAACTGAAACAAATGTGGACTAATGTGAAGGAGAAAGTGGGGATTGTTTTCTCCAAGTGGGCTTTCTACCACAACATTCCAGTCAATGCCACCTAAGGGCCATACTATCATCAGGCAGCTGCCTTCGAAAAACACACGAGTAAACACAATGAGAATTATCTATTTCTCCATATAAGAATGTAGTGAGATTAAATTAGCTCAAAACAAAATTAACAAAAGGATCAAGCAAAGGCATAAGTAACATAAGGATAGCAAGTTCGACAGATTGTTGGTTTTACAGGCAAGGATCAAAAACAATTTGCTGAGACACCTAACAAGGTTAAGAGATTGGAACCAGAGGATCTGAACAAGATCTGGATGGATTTCCCTAATCCACTTGAAGGACTGGACGAACCAGCAGGTCCCTATTAGAAGTTTTATAGGATCAGCTAATCTTTATCCCAGGTGTTCTCTAGAAAATTCCTGATCCTTGACTCTATAAAACAAAAACATAGCTAAACGATATAACATAGATATGAGATATCTGATCATCTAAGAAAACTTAGTATACCTTGTGAGTCAAAGTTTAGTTTCATTTAAGGGATAATTAGTCAAACATAGACATTTTGATTGCACACAATTTACATTCACCCACATATAGATAACAAAGATGTACATTACCTTAGATTTCATTGACCGATTGTCTGAATTTAAAGAACTTCACTTGTTGCTTTTTATTTTTTCCCAACTTATCTAGAGAAGAGATTGTACTTAAGGATAAAAAAAAAGGGCGTACCCAGTGCACAAGGCTCCCGCTATTGCGGGGTCTGGGAAGGGTCATAATGTATGCAACCCTACCCCTGCTTTTGCAGAGAGGCTGTTTTCAGAGATTGTACTTGAGGAGGATTTTCATAATAGTTTATCCTTATTCAACAGATGAGATCCAAAATTGAAAGACAGCAATTTATCAGTAAATTAAGTTAAAAAAAATAGTAGAAAATATTTAGCAGCAGGGGTTGGTAACCTGTCCTGTTCCAAATATAAGAGGTCACTTTTGGTTGGCATCCCCAGAAACAATATATAAGGATACATTTAGGAATGCCAGGGGCAGTTCAGTTAGTAAACAGACATGCCCTATTAGGGGGTGTTCAGGTTTGTCACCCTTCCATCACAAAGGATGCATTAGGGATGCTAGGGGCAGTTCAGTTAGTAAATTGGCATATCCTGTTAGGGGTGAGAGGTGTTCAAGTTTTGTTACCCTTCCATCACAAAGAATCTGGACCTGCTATGCAAAAAGCTCATAAATACCAGATACAGCTGAAAAAAATACAGATTACATATAACAGAATGGAGGAAGGAAAAAACTAGGAGCAGCTACAAAATACTGAACTTCCCGATTTATTCAAAAGTAATCTAAAATGGGTAAGTATGCTGAGACCAAAGCTCTGCAGAAACGTAAACCACTCTTATCCCGTAAACCACTTCTTTGTGCAGTTTACAGGTAGAAACCCTGAATCGATTTAGTAGGGACTAAGGTTTGTTAACCCCTAACCTCAATCCTTACCCATAAACCACCTCATTGCCTAGCCAATGGCTAGAAACATTTATTTGATTTGGTAGAGACTATAGTTCATCAACTCCCTCCCCTCCCCAACACACACAAAAAAAAAACCCAAAAGGAGGAGGATAATAAATAAAAAAAGGGGTGGGCTGTTGGGATAGAGCTATGTTCATGACCAAGTAATCATACAGCTTAACATTCAATCAATTAAGATATCCTGAAGGAGGAATCTTAGTTTTACCAAATGATAAAATGAGAGAAAAAAAATGTGTGGGTACTGTTATACAAGATAATTATGATTTCAAGCTTTCAGATTGGATAAAACAGTGGGCGAGCCTTTTCAAGGACAGCAAGGCTGAAGGTCGTAACCGAGATTTCTTAACTAGCTTTATGGCTTGGTACCTCTGGAAAGCCAGGAATGATCAGTCCTTTGGAAGGAAGATTTGGTCTCCAAGCGATGTGATTGAGGCAGCAGTGCGAGCTAGCTCTGAGTTTTTAGAATGCTGCAGCCCAAAGAGAGTTCCTCCTCCTGGAAATGCACCTTCAAAGAGTGACACTGCTCCCCAGTGGACTGCTCCCTCGGCTCCCTATCTCAAAATAAATTGTGATGCGTCTTTGGATCCTCAAAGAAACAAAAAAGGTTTTGGCTTCATCATCTGAAACCACTTGGGGATTCCCTGCCTAGCCAAATCAGCTCCATCTCTCTTTGAAGACATTGAAGAAGGGGAAGCCATTGCTCTAAGAGAAGGCTTCTTGGAAGGGATTGCCATCGATCATATCATCTTGGAATCTGATAATCAGAACATCATCTCATATCTACAGAACCATGAGAGCGTTGTTCCCCTGTCAGTTGATCCTATCATTGAGGACATCAGGCATCTTAGTTCCTATGTCCTGGATTGTAAGTTCTCCTTTGTCCCTAGGAAAGCCAACTAAGTGGCTGATTGCCTAAGCTCGGAAGGCCCTGTCAACGCCGTGTACGACAGTGTGGCTGAACTCCACTCCGTGGTTTGGTTGAAAATTATAAATTCTTCTGCCACGTGTAAGTTACGAGCAAATCAATAGATTTTTGTTTACCAAAAAAAAAAAGGAGTAAATAAAGCAGGCTGCCAATTCCCTTTACCAAACCCTATTTAACTCCTACTCCTACTCCAACTTCAGTCAAACTTAACTCTCAGACAAAGTGAAACTCGTAACACGACTCTATTAGCAAACCTTACTTCACAATCAAATCACTTGAAATAGAAAGATTATATTCACAAGCCCTAGGCTTTTTAAACCCAACAGAAAACAGTTCCTAATACGTTCTTCATGAGAAGGGCACCTATCACATATGCCAACCTTCAATTTAGATTTGAAGTTCTTCCATTGTAGACCCATTTTTTGGAATGCCCATCTCCAACTATCAGCATGAATATCTTTTCCTAGAAGAAAGTGTATTATGACAATTGAAACACATTAATAAAAACCATGATAAAAGTGCAAGAGATATGAAATCTGATTATCAAAGTGGGAATCAGGTACTTGGTTACCGCTCTGATACCATGTAATAAACCCAGAATCAGTAACCAGTACCCGCAAGTGGTGAGAGAAAAGAGAAAAGAGCGGAGAGTTTTAGAAGAGAAGAATAAGACTGCAAGGAGAAGAGCAGCCGGTAGATATAGCTGCCTCCCTCCATCGTGTATATATACTAAAACAAACACTTACACAGCATAGTTATTATGGAAATAGAAATCCTAGTATCCTCGTCTAACTCTTAGGAATAAAGCACTAGACTAACTAGGAAGGCAAAAGAAAGAAAAATAAAGATATAAACCAACTATATCATGTTGGGACAAACCCCCAATTGTGTGACTTTGATAAATTTCTGTATTTCAATTTTGAATATCATCTGTTGAATAAGGATAAATTATTATGAAAGTCATCTTCAAGTACAATCTCTGGAAACAGCCTCTCTGCGAAAGCAGGGGTAAGGCTGCGTACATTATGACCCTCCCCAGATCGCACAGTGGCGGGAGCCTTGTGCACTGGGTATGCCCTTTTTGATCCTCAAGTACAATCTTTTATCCAGATAAGTTTAGAAAAAATAAAAAGCAACAAGTGAAGTTCTTTAAATTCAGACAATCGAACAATGAAATCTGAGGTAATGTACATCTTTGTTACCTGAATATGTGGGTGAATGTAAATTGTGTGCAATCAAAATGTCTGTGTTTTGTCTAATTATCCCTTAAGTGAAACTAAACTTTGATTCACAGGGTATACTAATTTTTCTTAGATGATCAGATATCTCATTACTGTGCTATATCTTTTTGCTCTGTTTTGTTTTATGGAGTCAAGGATCAGGAATTTTCTAGAGAACAACTGGGATAAAGATCAGCTGATCCTATCAAATTTCTAATAGGGACCTGCTGGTTTGTCCAGTCCTTCAAGTGGATTAGGGAAATCCATCCAGATCCTGTTCAAATCCTCTGGTTCCAATCTCTTAAACCTTGTTAGGTGCCTCAGCAGATTGTTTTCGATCCTTGCCTGTAAAACCAACAATATGTCGAACTTGCTATCCTTATGTTACTTATGCCTTTGCTTGATCTTTTTGTTTTATTTATTTATTTATTTTTTATTTTAGCTAATCTAATCTCACTACCTTCTTATGTCGAGAAATAGATAATTTTCAGTGTTTACACATGTGCGTTTCTTGGAGTCAGTTGCTTGATGATTTTGTGGATCACTTGTCTTACAATTAATTGCAGATGAAATTTGCAAACAAGTTGAGCGATCTGCCTGAAGAGTGACAGAGTTACAAGGTAGTTCATGATGATATATTCACCCAGGTACTGGGAGATGATACCCGTGGCCGGGTGGGCATGTATGGAGTTGGCGTAAGCCCAAAAGATCTCAAGAAGCCAGCAAGAAGTCATGCCCAAGGTGATGATGTAACTATATGTGCAATGAACTTTAATGATACATGGTTACAATTTGATGAAATCTTTTATATCTGACATCCTAAATTATGTGAATCTACAGGCATGATACTAGATACTCATCTAATTGAAATTGTAAGATGCAAAGGTGATTTTTATAATAATTTTTATGTATTATTGTCATTGTACTAGATAAGCGTAATATATATGTTTTTTTAACTTATCTGATTTTTTTAATGCTTTTAAACAGATTTTGTTACATATATGAAGGGTCAGTGGAGGAAAGTAGTTGGTGACCTTTACAATCTATATTTTGTTTTGGGGAAACCTTCTTCTTGGGCAAGACACTG
>NW_025317766.1:0-32195 GCF_018873765.1 Telopea speciosissima
CAAATAAGATGCTCTTTATGGCCACACAAAAAACTGAGTTGATTTCAGCTCAATTAATATGATTAACATCGAACCTCCCTTACTAGCTATAGAATTTATTTCTTAGTTTCAGAAATATCTTTGAAACTAAAAAATAAATAACTACAAAAGTTTTACCAACTTAAGTTGGTCTGCCACATCTTTATTTACCTCAGAACACCAACAAATATGAAACTATTTGAGCAAGCTACATAGTTTCCCTTACATCTGCAAATCTTTGACACGGTTGTAAATCATGTAAATCAATTCTAGCTATTTGCTATGGTAATTATGATCAGCCATCAGACCACCTGTTTGATTCTTTAGCCCAAAAGATTGCTTAGAAAGCAGACTAATTAGGTATCCGATGGATAAATTCCTAAACAGTAATGCAACAATGCAAGGGCCTAGAACTACAATACATATGCACTGAAAAAGAGAAAACATTTATAGTATGTTTTCATTTGCCATTCCTGGGTGAGTTTTCCCTGCCAGTGTCTTCTGATATGAAGATTACCGCATCAACAACCTATCTTCTTGGAGAGGATCAGCTGCAGAAATCGTTTCACAAGCTAAAAGCACATCTTCTTAAAACCTAAAAATAAGCCACATGCAATCATCCAAAATCTAACTATTTCCAGAAAATTATGCCTCTGAACTGTTTCTCTAAAACCCATTTTGAAATATTCAAGGATTCAATTCCTGATATGAACCAGGAACAGGAGGGGGAATATTTTATTTCCCAGTAAAGCCTAGCAATGGCATTTTAATCAATTTAAGATCATTAATGGTGTTTGAACGTTAAATAGCATTGGAGCGTCTTTTATTTTGCCTCCAAAACCAAGGGCTGTGATGGAAATCTGGAATAAACCCCATCACAAACCGCTATTGAAGAGGTTAATGAGGGAAGAGACTTCTCTACTTCCAAGGCGGGCTGTACTTTCGTGCGCCCAACTTTACCCCACATACAAGGCGGCGGAAAGTACTGCCTTGCCCCTGCCCGAGTGGGGGTAAGGCGGTACTTTCCACCCGCCTTGTATGCTGGGCAAAACTAGGCGCACGGAAGTACTGCCCGCCTTGGAAGTAGAGGAGTCGGATCCGGTTAATGAGTTAATCGACTTTGAAACTTTCCTTAAAACATACTAAATGACCAATATGCCCAATCAAGCCATAAGGTTGATTTTCCCGGGGAAACTTCGCAACTTTCGCAAGGCATTCTCCAAAAGATCTTCTGCGAACTTCCCATCAATCCCTACCACTCCCTCTCTCTCGCTCTGTAATACAAAAAGTTTCTCCCATGCCGAATTAGCCTTCAGCGTCCAGATTCCATACTGGACTGGAGGTACTTTTTCTCTTGGGAGAAGGTGAACGGACGAAAAGGGGAAGATCAACTTTTATCCTTTTGCTTTTCTCCAACTATCTTTTCCTTCTTTCAATATCCCTAGCCGGAGAAAAAAGTGAATCCTCAACGGCGAGTTCACATCAGAAACCGAAAGTACAACCACACAAATAATGGGGGAAAAACAAAGATCGACAAATTTTTTTTTTTTTTTTTGAGAAGAAGATATATACACTCTATTGTCTCTGTAGAAAGAGGAAAATACGAAGAAGATGACTGAACAAGACCGCCATTTTTTATCTTTACTTCTTTCACTTCTCTCACATCTGGATCCTCCCCAAAACAGGCCAGATGAAGGGACACCCAATAAGAACTTGAATCGAACAAAAGTACCTTTTACAGTTCCCAAGCACGGCGGACCACACTCCATAGAAAACCGAATAGAAGATAAGAGCCTTAACTCAAACTAGTAAAATTCAAGAAAGGAATAGTAGCCAAAAAAAATCAGGAGATAGGTCGAATAGAAACCCTAAATAAATCTCGAAGCAGAGAGATCACAAAAGCTGCAATAGTTATAGAAAACTCAAAATATGTGATTTTTGGCATACACGTAGTTGAGTAAAACCAAATTGACAACGATGAACCAACTCACAGAACAAAGGAAAAACGAGAAAGCGAGAAAATAGTGGAAAGAGAATACACCAGTGGAGCATTGTTCTTCTGGAATCGACAGAGATCCTCAAGGTGCTGGAATTCTTGGGAGAAACCTTGGAAATATGGACACATAAACCCTGTCTCTGCGTACATTTCTTCGTCGAAGCTTGCCTTCTTCACCAACCACAAGTGTTCTGCTACTTCCCTAAATCTCTCTTTCTATTGTTATAGCCTACATAGACAAACACAGTAGTGACCAACAGAAGAAGTGAGCAGTCGAAGTGGCAGAGAGAAACCAAAGAATCTGAGTTTGGTTGGGTGATTGGGTCTGTGTTTGTCCTCTTCTCCTGCAATTTGGTTTATTTTATGAAATTATGGATCCTTTAGTCTTTCTTTGTCCCCTCATCACCCCTTTAATATTTATAGTTAGAGTAATGAAACTAATAAAAAATTAGAAAATTGGACATTAGAGAAAGCGATAGCCACAGTCGCTTCTGGACTCGCCTCACTCCCACTCGCCCCCCATTGTCAATTTATTGCCACCTTTCGAAACAAATGTTCTCTGTGCCGGGGGGCACAGGCTGCGCCCAGACACATGGGGTGAACAAAATAATCACTATGCCCCCAGAATGGCAGGCCCATGTGTTTGGGCAAAGAACATCAACCCTATTTTTATGAAGGAAACAGGTTGGGTCTGTTAGCGGTACACCGTAAGCTAGCACCGTGTTGTTATTGACCCTGATTTAGTCAGAATCGGCCAAGTTTTGCTTGATAGACCCTAGTGGGCATCTATTTTTGTCATTTCAAGTCTAGACAAGGTTGAGCTAGCCATTGTTTTTTTTCTTTTTACCATATGTAATTATTATGTACAATTGCATATGTTCTTTAAGCCTAAGCTGAACATTCATTATTATATAAATTGTTTTAGGCAGAAAAAAACAATGATTTAAAAAGAATGTGAGAGGGTGTACTGTACCCTGCATGTTTAGAGAATACTCTCTATATTTATATATAGGGTTGGCGAGCTTAGGCCCTACTGGGTCCTATCCCGAGCCTAGAAATTCAAACATAGCCCAGCCAGCATGTCGAAAAACCCAAACTAGGCTCGGTCTGGCTCAAGGCTGATGTGGGCAAGCTCAAGCTTGTCGGGCCAAACTTGCACACCTAGTTTTTCCTATCTAAATCGTTTACTCTTGCTTAGAGTTAGGAAGTGCACGGTAATGTGCGTAGACATACACGAGATGCTTTTTTTTTTGGTAAATACATACACGAGATGCATACCAATGTAAGGAGGTGTATTTCATTGAATTAGTCTCTAAAATTTGTCACGTGACAAATCTAGACCATTTTCTCTCCATCCAATGTTGGAATAGACACGTCATTTGTCCACATGCCAAATAAATTGCCTTGGCCTGGAAAAGTGACAAACCCTTGTGACAATAATATTTTGTTGACATGGGGTTCCTCATGACACCAGTGTGACGGGGATTCTACACGCCACTCCAATGGCAATGCGGGCTCACATGATCAGAGTAATAGAGAATAAAATAATAAAGAATCTCACGTGAGAGGAAAATATTACTCTAGTGTCACGGGAAAGTTTTTCCCCATTTCACCTTAAAGAGAAATGAAATTTGCTTTAGCGACAAAATTAACACTTCCAGTTTTTTGTGGGGTTCTGAAGATAACAAAAATTGTAAATGCTAAACCTAAGATCTCTCTCATGGTAAGAGCAAGGAAAAAGCTTAAGGTGAAGAAACATCATTAACATTTTATTTGCTTATATTTTAGTTGAGAGACCTAGGCAGCCCTTTTAGAAAGATCTTGGATGGTGTAAATATAAACTATAATTAGATGAAGCTACTATGCCCCAAGGTGGTTTCCTAACATGATAGGTTTCAAGCTTAGCCAAGTTGGTCAATAGACAAAATAAACCTCAAAGATCTAATGAAAATTTTGAAAACAAGATTGGGAATGATGAACCTGAAATAAAGCTGACCAATCGGGGGGCTACCACGTGGCGGGACCAGAGGTGGACCCTACCGAAGCTGGGAGAAGACCGATCATGGAACACCCCTTGGGCGAACACCCTTGGGCGAAACACCCCCTCTGGGCGTAGACCCATATGCGCGTGGACAGGTGCAGACAAAGGTTAGAGTACCACCGCCACCAACTGTAGGACACACACTGCCTCCAGGACTTTGGGCCACCGCCTACCAGTCAACGTAGTCAAAACGGACTCATGCACCCAGAATCTATCTACAGTCTATCCATCCAAGACACCAAGTCTATCAAGGACATCACCTCTCATGAGAAGACAACCTATCAAGGATAAGCCCTGCTATTCAGGGACTCTATCAACTATGAAGGCCACTCTACATTAACTGGGACTCTCTATACCGCCATACACTACTATAAAAGGGATGGTAATCTACCCCCTCGAGGGATCCTGAATTCAAACTATTCACTAATCTGTTTGCTTAGAGAAATCTAACTTTGGCATCGGAGAATCCTAGGCCGGAACCACACCGGTTCTTCTTTGTCACCCAGGGTCTTTTGCAGGTTATGACACTCAAAGGACCGTTGAGCGATTTCTCAATGCAACAAATTGGCACCGTTTGTGGGAACAATGCTAGCCATCACCTCTATTAGTCAGTTTTCACACCTGTTCAATCAGGGCACCGCGAGGTAAGAAAATAGCGCCCTCCACCAACAACGCCCCGAGGGAGGGGAACGCATCACTTCCTCTAGAGAGCTCTCGTTGCAGAGCCAATGACCATGTTTCTTTAGAAAGGGAGATCCCGATAGACGATCACGTTGTGGTAGTCGAACCCAACAACGAAGTGGTGGTGGAGGTAGTACCTGACCCCAATGCACCAATAACTGTAGGTCAGATCAACGACCTACAATGACAGATCCTCGACGATCAACAACTCTTTCGCGAATACCTAAGGCAGAGAGCGGTGACCCACAGTCGTAGGTGGGAGCAGAACCCCGAGAGGTCACCTCCGAGGGGTGATAGGTCCGAGAGGCACACCAGACAGTAGGGAGAGCCATCCCAACTTCCAAGGAGGACAGCAAACCTCCCAGTACGGTCAGATCGTGGGAGAACACCTTCACACCGAACTGTGGCACCAAGTCTAGAGGGCTCGATCATGAGAGCAGTATTCCAAGGTCGGCTAGGGGGGAGTTATGTACCAAGGCGGAGCCACTCCGATGGGGGTGATAGCCCCTCACGTTCACGTCAAGGCTCATCGCAACGTGACCCTTCACCATCCCGCCAATACTCAAGATGGGAGGAGGCTTCAAGGAGAGGAAGAGAACGAGGTCACAGTGAGCGACCAGCCAGGCGTGAGAGACCATCGTGGGACAAGGAGCTAGATAAGAGACTCCGGGAGTTGGATGAGAAGTTGGAAGGACTGAAGAAGTAGACCAAGGGCGAGACACACTCGATCCCTGGACAACATCCATTCTCAGAGGAGATCATGTCAGTCACACTCCCATCCAGGTTCAGGTTACCCACCTTTGAACTCTACAGCGGAACCACGAACCCCAATGACCATATCAACTACTTCAACGGGATGATGACCCTATATGGTGGATCGAACGTGGTATCCTATCGAGCATTCCCTGCATCCCTCAAGGGTGCGGCAACCTCATGGTTCTCCCGACTACGTCCAAGGTCGATAGGTTCATTCGCAGAGTTGTGCGAGCAATTCGTCACCCGCTTCCAGAGCAGCGTCAAGCAGAAGAAGACCACTGTCAACCTACTGAATGTGATAGAAAACCCTGGGGAGTCCCTCAGGGAGTATGTCAACAGTTTCACCAAGGAATCCCTAGAGGTCCGAGACCTAGATGATCAAACCCAACATGCAGCCCTGGCATGGGGTATCAGGGACCTTGAATTGATCAAGGACCTGGCATGTTATGAAACCAAGACCATGGAGGAACTCCTAAAGCGATGCAACCAATTTGCCAACATGGCAGAGATAGTGCAAGCTCGAAAGAAGGTGATCGAAGCCAAGCCCCAAGACAACAAGAGGTCGGCGAAGGATGACTGCAAAGAGAGCAAGAGGTCGAGGACCGAGCATCTGTAAGATAAGGGAGATTGCACCTCAGGAAGGGGAGACCGACGCCCAGAAAGGGGTGAACGAGCAAGCAGTCCAGAGCTCACACCCCTAAACACTACCAGGTCACAGATCCTCATGCAGATCCAAGACCGTGACCTAATCCGATGGCCATGACCCATGCTAGTAGGACCTGAGAAGCGCAACCCCAACAAGTACTGTCTCTTCTACAAAGACAATGGGCATGACACAGAAGATTGCTACCAATTGAAGAGCAGAGGGAAATAGAAAACCTTGTGAGAGCAGGAAGCTTGAACAAATACATAAAAGGAAGGTGTGACGGCTGTTCGGGCCAAGGTGACCTAGGTCGTTATCGAGAAAGGGAAGAACCAAGGAGGGAAGAAAGGAGAACGGATCGAGATAGGGAGAGAGACCGCACAGAAGAGAGGAGAGATGTACCAGAACCAAGCGGTACCAAGGGAGCCCCCATCCTCACTATACTCGGAGGACCGGGGCAAGAATCAACCAAGGAAGCTAAAGCCCATGCCAGGTTCGTGGGAGTAGCAGAGAAGCCAAGTAAGATGGCAAAGATCGAGATGGTGATTTCCTTCTCGGATGCAGACTTGGAAGGACTAAACTTCCCACATGAGGATGCCTTGGTGGTACAGGTGGAGATAGCCAACCGACCTGTACACAGGGTGTTGGTAGATACAGGAGCATCAGTAGACGTACTCTCCCTGGAAGCCTACCGACAGTTCGGGTTTGGAGACGATCAACTCAAGCTAGAGCCAACCTACCTCCATGGATTCTCGAGCGCCACCACCTCCATCAGAGGCACCATAGAGCTACCCGTCACCTTTGGAGAGCACCCTCAATAGGTGACCATCATGGAAAACTTCATGGTCGTCAGGTCCATGGTGTCATTCAATGGCCTCTTAGGGCAACCATCTCTGATAGCCCTTAGAGGTGTCGTATCTCCACTCCACCTGAAGATGAAGTTCCCCACTGACAATGGAGTGGGTGAAGTCCGAGGTGACCAGAAGAAGGCTAGAGAATGCTATGCCACCTTCGTGAAGAAGAATAATGGCAACACATGGGGGATGGCATTGAGCATACAGAACCTGGTCAGTGACTAGAGGGATGAACTCACAAAGAAGAGAGGGAGGCCGATAGAGGACCTTGTCCCATGGCCACTAAGCAGGGATGACCCCTCCAAAGTCGTGCAGGTTGGCTTGTTGTTGAGCAAGGAGCAGAAAGAAGAGTTGGGGCACCTCCTCCAGAGCAACATGGATGTCTTCGCATGGTCAACTGCAGACATGTCAGGCATACCCAGGTCCATAGCAGAGCACAGATTGCACATAGACCCTACCAGGAAGCCCGTCCAGCAGAAGAGATGGAATTTTGCCCTCGATCGACAGGCGGCTATCAAGGAAGAGATCGAGAAGGTGAGTCGAGCAGGGTTCATCCGAGAAGAGAAGTTCCCTACCTGGCTCGCAAACATGGTCATGGTACCAAAGCCAAATGGGAAGTGGCGAATGTATGTCGACTACACTGACTTGAACAAGGCATGCCCAAAGGGCGAGTACCCACTACCCAGGATCGACTTATGGATCGACGCCGCCGCAGGACATGAGATGCTGAGTTTCATGGATGCCTACTCAGGTTATAACCAAATCCTCATGCACGAGGATGATGAGTCTTACACCGCCTTTCAAATGGACAAGGAGAACTACTGCTACCGCGTCATGCCGTCCGGGCTAAAGAATACAGGGGCCACCTACCAGAGGATGGTCAATAGGCTGTTCGAGGAACAGATCAGGCGCAACATGGAAGTGTACGTGGATGACATGCTTGTGAAAAGCGTCTAAGTCCACCAACACCTGACCTACCTGGAAGAAGCATTCACTGTGCTGAGAAGAAACCAGATGAAACTAAATCCGGCGAAGTGTGCATTCGAAGTAACGTCAGGGAAATTCCTAGGGTTCATGGTCTCAGTACGGGGAATAGAAGTTAACCCATCTAAGATCAAGGCCATCCAAGAGATGACACCACCTCAGACGGTCAGGGAAATACAAAGGCTAAATGGAAGGATCGTCGCTCTTTCGAGGTTCGTGTCACGCTCGGATGATAGGTGTCTACCATTCTTCAAAACATGAAAGAACCTCCAAAGTCCTAAAGACTTTGCATGGACGGAGGAGTGTCAGAAGACGTTTGAAGAGCTAAAGGTGTACCTCGAGAGTCCACCGCTGCTCGGGCACCCAGAGCCCAATGAAGAATTGCAGATCTACTTGGCGGCGACCCCTGTCGTGGTAAGCGCGGTACTATTGAGAGAGGAGGGTAAGATACAGAGACCTATCTATTATATTAGTCATGTTCTGATTGATGCAGAGACCAGGTACACAAGGATTAAGAAGGTCGCCTATGCATTGGTGATCGCGGCTAAGAAGCTAAGACCCTACTTCGAAGCTCATACCATCATAGTCCTCATCGACCTACCATTAAAGAAGGTGTTGCACAAACCAGACGTGTTAAATCCGTGCCCAAAACCCGGTTTAAAACTCGGTCGACCACCGGTCTGGTTTGAACCTTTATGTAGAACCGGGAGCGGAGTACGCTCGTGAATCGTGGACCATGATACTCAAGCCATCCCACAAGATTGTTGACCGTGACTCTAGAGAAGTCGTCGAGGATAGGTACATCGGACAGAGATAGGGGAAAGTTTGTCTTCGAGGGTGCATTCCTAGCATTTCCTTATTTCGAGGATCCGCCCGGCCCTCGCCGGTGTACCCGTTCCCACTTATAGATGATTGGGAGTAAGTTAATATCCTAATAACTCATGAGTATAAATACTAGAATGGGCTTAGGACCGATGTTCCTTCTAATCATATTATGGGCCTAGTAGTATAATGGGCCCAATAACTTAAAATGGACCTAAAGACCTAAGACAACCAAACATGACTTAAGACTAAAGTGAGGTAAATAGGGGTCAATCCACTATTTACCTCACAATAGAAAACCTAAATCGTGGAGAGGAAAGGAGAGAAGGAAAGAAAGAAGAAGAAGAAAAAGAAGAAGAAGAAGAAGGAAGAGAGGTGGAACCCAAGTTTACTCTCCTACATTGGTGAGCATTCTCTCTCTCTCTCTCTCTCTCTCACTTCCTAATTTATAGACCTAGGGTTTGGACTTATGAGCCATGAGTGCTTCATCTACCCTAATGGAAAGGCCATTAATGGCTAATCTTTGAAGCTTAGTTATAAAGACACCTAATCCTACCTTGAACCCCCTTTCACCCTTTCTCCATTTATGAACCCTAAGTTGGGGATTCACCTCCATTTATGGGTTTCACCAACCCTCATGGAAGACCATAGAGGTGTGGTTTGTGGGTTGTTAAATAACATTGATTAAAGCCCCTTTCAAAACCCCAATACCCAAACCCATGAGTTTTCTTTCCATATGTATTTTAATGGAGAAAAACCTAATCGATCATGGGGTTTACAAACCCATGTTGGGTGTGTGCTATGGCACCTTGGTTGGAGTTGTTCTCATGGCCAAAGAGACCCTAAAAACCCCTAAGACCAAATAAAAAAAAAAAAAAAAAAAAAAAAAAAAAAAAAAAAAAAAAAAAAAAAACAAAAAAAAAAAACAGACAAAAAAAAAAAAAAAAAAAAAAAAAAAAAAAAAAAAAAAAAAAAAAAAAAAAAAAAAAAAAAAAAAAAAAAAAAAAAAAAAAAAAAAAAAAAAAAAAAAAAAAAAAAAAAAAAAAAAAAAAAAAAAAAAACCCAAACAACAAAAAAAAAAAAAAAAAAAAAAAAAAAAAAAAAAAAAAAAAAAAAAAAAAAAAAAAAAAAAAAAAAAAAAAAAAAAAAAAAAAAAAAAAAAAAAAAAAAAAAAAAAAAAAAAAAAAAAAAAAAAAAAAAAAAAAAAAAAAAAAAAAAAAAAAAAAAAAAAAAAAAAAAAAAAAAAAAAAAAAAAAAAAAAAAAAAAAAAAAAAAAAAAAAAAAAAAAAAAAAAAAAAAAAAAAAAAAAAAAAAAAAAAGCAAAAAAAAAAAAAAAAAAAAAAAAAAAAAAAAAAAAAAAAAAAAAAAAAAAAAAAAAAAAAAAAAAAAAAAAAAAAAAAAAAAAAAAAAAAAAAAAAAAAAAAAAAAAACCAACACAACAAAAAAAAAAAAAAAAAAAAAAAAAAAACAAAAAAACACCCCCCACCCCCCCCCACAACCACCCCAAAAAAAAAAAAAAAAAAAAAAAAAAAAAAAAAAAAAACCCAAACCCAAAAAAAAAACAAACCCACAACAACCAAAAAACCACCAAAAACACCAAAACCCACCAAAAAAAAAACCCCCAAGACAAAAAACCCGGCATGGAGTTCAAGACTCTGATGAAGGTCATGAAGAGTGGTGGACTTGAGTATGAGGATCATGGACCGAGGAGATTGCTCTTTGTGAGATGTGTTCCACGAGGGAACATTGATTCTTGGCTGGTGGCCATCTTTTGTTACACTTTGATAAACTATTTTCTCGATTCAAAGGTGAATTCTTTTATTCCTTTCTTGATAAGTGTATTTATTATACGGTGATAATACATAGATCCCGATTAGAACCCATTGATATGAAGGGGTAAATTTGAATAGACAATATTTTATATGCTATCACCTAGCTTCCCTAACTCGATGTTATTAATATTAATCCTTTCCTTTTACCTATTATTTGTCGTTGTGAATGAGTTAGTCTTGGGTCTTGCATCGGTGATTACGGTGGTTAGTGAGCGTATTGGTACGCTCGAGTTGCATTCCCGTGGTTCGAGGATGGGGTGTGACAAGACGTCTCCGGACGATTGATACGCTGGCCCATCGAGTTGAGTGAGCACGACATCCGGTTCCAGCCCGGGACGGTAATTAAAGGCCAAGCCCTGGCGGACTTTGTTGCTTGAATACACCTGCCGAGATCGAACCAAAAGCGAGAGGAACCAGGAGGAGCATGATCGAGGATCGTGGGAGATGTACGTGGATGATTCGAGTAACACCACGGGAAGTGGGGCTGGCTTCATACTCACCAGCCACTGAAGGATTTTGAATCCAGTACGCTCTTCGATTCACCTTCCCAGCATCCAACAATGAAGCAGAGTACAAAGCACTACTGGCTGGACTCCGGGTGGCCAAAGCCATTCAAATCACACACCTATCCATCCGAAGTGACTCCTAACTTGTAGTGAACCAGGTGAACGAAGAGTATGAAGCGAAGGTTGAGCGAATGACATCATACCTAGCACGTGCTCAAGAATTGATCGGGGAGTTTATGCAGTTCGAGATGGTTCGGGTTCCCAGGGTCGAGAATGCCACTATAGATGCACTATCCAAGCTAGCCAATTATGAACTCAGAAACCTGGCCAGTGCGGTGTACGTTGAAATACTACATGAGCCAACATATCAGGAGAAGCAGGTTAATGAGATTGAGGAAGGGCCTAGTTGGATGGACCCTATACTCAACTACCTACAGAACGACGTCTTAGCGGAAGACAAGGTCGAGGTAAAAAAGATAAGGATGAGAGTTGTAAAGTACACCGTCCGCAATGGAGTACTATAGAAGAGGGGGGCCACAACACCACTACTTCGGTGCCTAGGACCCAAGGGAGCCCAGTACGCCCTGGTAGAGGTACATGAAGGAATATGCGAAAGCCACATGGGGGGAAGAGCCCTAGCCTACAAGATCCTCTGCCAGGGACTCTACTGGCCGAGAATGCAAGAGGAAGCAGTACAGTACGTCAAGGCGTGCGAGCAATGCCAATTGTTCACCCCTGTACCCCATCTACCCGCCACTAAACTGACATCGATCCTCAACCCCATTTCCTTTGCCATGTGGGGGGTGGACATCCTAGGTGACTTCACAGTAGCATCGGGTAACCGCAAGTACTTGGTAGTCGCCATAGACTACTTCACTAAGTGGGTGGAAGCCAAACCATTGGCCAAGATCACAGAGAATGAAATGAAGAAGTCCGTCCATGACGACATCATCTACAGGTTCGGCGTGCCAAAGATTATAGTCTCTGACAATGGGAAGCAATTCAACAGCCCCAAGTTCAGAGCCTTCTGTCAGAGTTACAATATTGACTATCTGCCTGTATCAGTAGCCTATCCACAGGCCAATGGTCAGGTGGAGGTGACGAACAGAATGTTGTTAGATGGAATAAAGAAAAGGCTAGAAGGAGCCAAGGGGATGTGGGTCGAGGAACTACTGAGTGTTCTGTGGGCATACCGTACCACAGTAAGAACACCCACAGGGGAAAGCCCATTCCGCCTGGCATATGGCACAGAAGCATTGGCACCAGTAGAGGTCCTCGCCATGTCCCACAGAGTACTGCACTTCAATGAGAGAACCTACACACATGGACTACGAGCAAACCTGGACTTCCTGGACGAGGTATGTGAGAAGGCATTGCTGAGGAACGTGGCATATCAGCAACGCACAACCAAGTACTACAACGCCAGGGTGTGAGAACGATTATTCCACCAGGGGGACTTAGTCCTAAGAAGGGCAAGTGCATCGCAGCCAAGGAAGGAAGGGAAGCTATCAGCCAACTGGGAAGGACCTTACATAGTTTCCAAGCAAATACGTCCAGGGTCATACCGCTTGAAAACTCCGGGGGGCAAGAAGGTAGACCGTACCTGGAACTCAGGACACCTGAAGAAATACTATCAGTAGAGTAACGGCAGCACCGCCAACAGTAGTAGTAGCAGTAGCAGTGGATTGCATTACAGTTTTCAAGGATAATTTGAAAAATTTTATTTGAAGTAAATGGTTGGGTTCAGAAATACTTGTCTCCTTCTACTACTCGATTGAACTACTCCCACCACACAACAAGGTCCGTTGACCACTGAGGCGCAATACCACCAAGGTCCATTGACCACTTAGGCGCAATGCCACCAAGGCTCGTTGGCCACCAAGGTCCATAGACCACCGAGGCACAACGTCATTAAAGCCCGTTGGCCACCAAGGTCCGTTGACCATTGAGGAGCAATGCCACCAAGGTCCGTTGACCACTGAGGCGCAATGCCACCAAGTCCCATTGACCACCAAGGTTCATAGACCACCGAGACGCAATGCCATCAAGGCCCGTTAGCCACCAAGGTCTGTTGACCACTAAGATGTGACACCCCCAAGGACTACAGACCACCAGGGGTTGCAAAAATAAGGAAACTCATTGAAGCAACGAGGACCACATAAACACCACATCCACATCGAAGGAAGAAAAAAGTCAAGTATGTACAATCCAAAAAGAAAGTAAACATCACAATCCAAAAGTTCAAATCCAAAGGTTCAACATCCAAAGAACACATAAGCTCAGGGAGCATCTGATGGAGGAGCGACATCCGACCCAGTAGGGGACATCATGTCAGCCTCAGCAAGGTGAGAGACACTCTCCTTTGGTAAGACCATACCCTCCCCTGTAGCCACAGCACCCTCCTCGGGAGAAGCACGAACCCCAGCAGTAGTCTTAGGTAGCAGCGTGGTGACCTTTGGGAACCCCGAGAAATCATAATCTGGGGTCTTCTCTAGAACGTGAACTGCCAGATCCCTGATGCCTGCGTCATATATCTCCTGGTTGTACTTATAAAAGTACGTGGTGATCTCAGGAGACCGCTGATACGCCGCTACCACTCGGTCCCCTGCCTCAGACATCTCAACCTCGTGACTCTGCCTCAAGGCACGAAGCTCCTCCTCCAAGGCCCGAACTCTAGATGAACTCTGAGCCGCCGCTGTAGTAGCCTCCCTGAGCTCCTTCGACACACTCTTCTCACGTGCCACAGCCTCCTCTCGGACTGCCTTATGCCCTCCAAGCTCCCTCTCCATACTCTGCATCGCACGCTTCAGCTGGGCCTCACAAAAAGCATGACCCTCCAGACGAAGCACCGCCTCTGTAACACGGTGTTGGACCTGCACCCAACATGGTTGTCAAGGGACATCCCAAGCACAAGAGAAGCAATGACAAGAAAAGTAAAGACTGAGAAGAATGACTCACAAAAGCCATATCCTGATAGAGGCTCTGCGACAGGAAGGCGTCACTAAACCCCTGGACGACTGAACGCTCCGTAGGAAGCCTCCCCATATCCAACCATTCCCGGCATACTCCACGACTGGCCAACGTCGCTCCCTCCTAAAGATCCCAAGGAAGCACCAAAGGGGATGAAGTCGGTAGGGCCACAACAGTGTCAACAGAAGAAGAGACCACCCCTTTGCCCTTAGAAGGGGGTGGAGCAGCAGATCCAGGGGCAGAGACGGGAGGAGACGCCCGAGGAAGAATCACACGCAGCCCAGTCCTCACTGAACCAGAAGAATCAGGACCACCCTTCCGCTTGGTCCCGACGACCACAGAAGAAGGAGAAGTAGGAGCGGACGAGGCCACCGCACCAGCAGAATCATCCCCAGGAGAGGAAGGCTGAGTACTCCTCTTCCGCAGGTTAGAGCGGAAGACATTAAGATCTGGCCGTATGTCCACTACACAATAACATCCAATCATAAGTACAAGGCAAGTCAGACAATGGGTACATGAAAGAAAAGTACATAAGCAAACATCAAAGGAGCCAAGCATCTTACCAGGACTCAACTTTCAGAGACATAGGAAGGCCTTTGAATCTAACTCACGGACGTTGAACGGGTCGCATCCCTGACACCGCCAGAGGGACTCACGCTCAAAGTCGCTCAACTCAAGGGGGAGGTTCACACTCCTGAAATCAATGGCTTTACATCGAGGGACCATGGCAAAGAAGAAGCGGTCCCTCCAGGAGTTCATCAAGTTGGTGATCCCCACAAGGGGATCAAGTGTGGCAAGGGACCCCTTAGGGAGACGACGGGCGAAGTGATAACATCCACCTTCCCCCTTCTTCAACACATAAAAGTACGAGAACAGAGGGATGGTAGCAGCACGCCCCATTCGGGCAAAGAACACATAAAAGCCCAGGACGACCCGCCAAGAGTTGGGCAACACCTGCCCAGGGGTGAGATGAAAGTGCTTCAACACCAACTCCACAAAGCGGGGGACAGGAAACAAAGGCCATGGACGAAGAAAATGTAGTAGAGGCAGAGCTCATCCACTCGATGGGAGTAGGCACGGTCATCAGGTCCTGGGGCATGAAGCACGACCTTAGAAGGTATATGGAACTTCCAACAAAGTGTCACCAAGTCTGAGGGGGTCATGATGCTCAAAATGTGGGCCGACTTACTCCTAGGATCCCCAGCGAGAAGAGGAGACCCACACGACCCCTGCGAGGGGCGGAGTCTCTAGAAACCTCCTCCTCCTCATCACTAGCAACAAGGGGAGACAATGGGAGAGAAGTGTCCAGTAGAAGAAACGACCTCAAGGAGGACTCCCAGAGAGGGACCCAACCACGACGGTAGTCGGTCGGAGTGGCTAGACGATGACATAGACATATTATAAGAGCAGGCTAGCTACTTACTCGAATGACGACCTCCCAAAGTCAAGCAACCGACCACAAGTGAATGGATGTCAACCTATAACCATCAACATGCCGAGCCCGTCACAAAAAATAATAATAAAAAAAAAGAGAGAGAAAATATGCATACCAAGTACAAACGGGAGCGGATCGAAGGACTCCAAATGGGAGTGGATCGAGGACACCCAAGTAGAAGCGGATCGACGACGCCCAAATAGGAGCGAATCGAGGACACCGACGGGAGCGGATCGAGGACTCTAAACGGGAGCGGATCGAGGACACCAAGCGGGAGCGATCGAAGACGCCCGAATAGGAGTGGATCGAGCCGATACCCGCGCATCAGACTCCAAATGGGAACGGCCATCACCAACCGCACGGCCCCGGGGCCCGATTCCCCCGGCCCCCCCCCCCCCCCCCCTGAAAGGCGGACCGCGGGCGGCATTGGCCAAGCGGGCGGACCGTGGCGTCGAGCCGGACAAAGCATGGGTCAGGCAAGCTAAGCCCACAGGGTGGCACATGTGCAAATCAACGGCCGAGCACCAAGCCATACGTGCCACAAAACCAACAATAGCCCAGTGGCTAGAAGAGGTAATAATCAACAAGCAAAAGGATGGCACACTACTCTTTGCCCCCAAAAGACAAACACCTTGTGGGCAACAAAAAGTGAAGGTCAAATGCAAAGCAAAGGAGAAGATTCAAAAAGTAAAAAGTAAAAAGTAAGAGAGAGAGGAAGTGAAAAGCAAGAGAAGAGAAAAAGTGAGAAGGAAAGGGAAAGACAAAAGTCTATATAAGAAAAAACAAAAACAAAAACAAAAATGGGAGAGGAGAGGTTTGAACCCACAACCCCTCCCTCACCAAGTAATTTGCAAACAGGACCCTGAAGAGGAGATTATTCATCGAGAAACCCCTTGATGGGTACACAAGCATAGAGGGTACTCTCTTGAGGGTTCCACTCCAAGAGAGTGGGGGGCAAATGATGAACCCAAAATAAAGCTGACCAATCGGGGGCTGCGACATTGCGGGACCAGAGGTGGACCCTATCGGAGCTGGGAGAAGACCGATCGTGGAACACCCCTTGGGCGAACACCCCCTTGGGGCGAACACCCTTGGGCGAAACACCCCCTCTGGGCGCAGACCCATATGCGCGTGGACGGTTACAGACAATGGTCAGAGTACCACCGCCACCAACTGCAGGACACACACTGCCTCCAGGACTCTGGGCCACCGCCTACCAGTCAACGTAGTCAGAACAGACTCATGCACCCAGAATCTATCTACAGTCTATCCATCCAAGACACCAAGTCTATCAAAGACATCACCTCTCATGAGAAGATAACCTATCAAGGATAAGTCCTGCTATTCAGGGACTCTATCAACTATGAAGGCCACTCTACATCAACTGGGACTCTCTATACCGCCATACACTACTATAAAAGGGAAGGTAATCTACCCCCTCGAGGGATCCTGAATTCTAACTATTCACTCATCTGTTTGCTCAGAGAGATCTAACTTTGGCATCGGAGAGTCCTAGGCCGGAACCACACCGGTTCTCCTTTGTCACCTAGGGTCTTTTGTAGGTTACGACACTCGAAGGACCGCTGAGCGATTTCTCGACGTAACAGGGAGAAAAAAAGGGGGAAAGGAATTCATGCGTGGGAGGAAAAGGGCCCATAGATGATTTGTAAATAGGTAAGAGTGTTAAATGTAAACCGAAGCCATTTACAAAATCGAATTGACCATTTAAATCAAAATCACCAAAATCGTTTAATAAATGTTTTGGTTATGATTTGAAAAAGTACAATCGTTCTATAAATGATTTTCTTCAATTTCAAACAGTTTTACTATAGGCTTTGAACTACCTACAAATCGTTACATTGATTATACAACCTGATTAGATCGTTTACACCAAGTCTCCATATTTTGGTAATTAGAACCATTTAATAAACGTTCGATTTCTATTTCGATTTCTGCCTACTGCACTCTGAATTGAACCGAATCGTTTAACACCCTTATGATTATGATCAAACATAGTTCTAAACTTGATATCATGACCTATTTAGATCATTCCCTTATTCAAAATCAAAATTTCATATCATTGTTTCACTTGGACCAACTAGGTCGACCATCAAGGAGGCTCTTTTATTGACAACTGTTAAACCAAAAAATATGTAATGCCCAAAAGGTCAAATTACTATATTCAACTTATTAATAGGGATGTTCCCCGGCTCTAATGAAACAGGATGAATTGAAACGATATTTTGTAAATACGTAATTATCTTGAATATATCAACCAATTCGTTATTTTCCGATTGCTTGGAAGGGACAAAAGAAACATCTCAAATAATTCAAAACAGATTTCTCATAAATTTGGTCCTTCTCCTTCTTCTTCTTCTTCTTTTACTTCGTTGTTATTTCAAACAATGAAAGATTGTGTACCAAGCACCAACTAATGGTCAAACTCAACCCCAATCTCATTCTCCCCCCACCCCTTAAGTCTCCACTCACGTGAGGTAAGAGACATGACTCATCTCTAACCTTCAAAACCACCATAAAAAACAAAGCAAACAAAATACTGGTTTGGGTGCAAAGGGAATTTCCCTTCCTACCCTCAATCCTCATATTTGATAAACATGAAATTACTTTTCTACCCCCGTAATCTAGGTGAAAAAACTTTACTAAAAAGGTAAAACAAAAGTGGGGTCAGCCTTCCAATCAGTTGTATTCTAGTCATATTTGATACAAGGCTTAAGCAATGCATATCTTATTATTATTACACATCAATAGCAACTCGATCAACCTTATCCCAACTAAACGGAGTCGGCTACATAGATCTTTGTCCTCCACTCAGCTCAATTTGAGATAATATTTATCTTTCCTCACCTTCTCCTAAGGTCATTTTAGGACTACCCTCGGCTCTTTTAGTTTCTTCAATTTGAATCAAATCATTCTACCATACTAGGGCATTTAAAAGCCTACGTTGAACATGGCCATGCCACCTCATCAAATGTCTTTCTCATAGCTTATAATGCATTAGAACTATCCCAAATCAGCTTTAATATGATTGTAGACACTGATTTTTGTCACCCCCTGTTTGGTGATGATGACAACGGGACATGGACGATGAACGACACACTTTCCCTCTTTCTGGACCCCAAAATACCTGACCCATAAGCCTAAAATCATTCTGAACCCAAAATAGTCCATTTTAGGCCCAAAAACAAGAAAAAAGTGGTACTACGCTCCCACGGCACCGTGGGGGCCCACCACGGCACCTATGTATTTTTTTCACTACGCCATGAGGGGGTGTGACATCAGCCTGCTGACGTCACCCACGGCGCCGTGGAGGACTTATCCGGCCCAAAGGAGAGGGGGCCCCCTCCCCCATTTCTCATGGTTTTTTTGGTTGGAGATCCTCCATGCATGTTTCTGACCTTCCTTTTCATCCTTTTTCATCCCTTTCTCCTACGAATTAAGTGAGTGAGTGAAGGTTCTTCGACGCGGATAGATCCTTTGATTATCCCTCCGAGTATAGAGCATTCCCGCTCCCAGGCATTGTTATCCCGTCAGTGTACGGCCAGCAGTCAAAACCCCTTTATTGCAGACGTTATTCTATCTATTTGCTCCTTACCAAATCACTTGAAAAGTGTTGTTGCTCTGCCCAGAAGGAATCGGCGTCAGTCTACTCGTCCATCTCCCCTGAGCCAAGGGAATACAACCGTACAGGTATAATTACTGCATTCTTACTGTTTCAATGTAGTCCTTTCGTATTCCATCTAGGGGTGTCAATAAAGCCCGGCTGACCCAAACCCGCCCTGAGCCCGTCCCGGGCCCTACCCTGATTTTTCAACCCTGAGGGCGGGTTTGGGTTTAGTTATAGTCTGACCCTGGCAGGGTCGGGTCGGGTCAGGGTTTAGATCCTGGGCCTAGCCCGGCCCGACCCTGTATTAATTATAAATATATAATATTACATATATATATATATATTACTTAATATAAGTATTTTCTTAACAAAAAAAAAAAATAGGAAAAAAAAACCAGAAGAGAATTGTAGAGAGATAACTACTAGCTTTGTCATCATCATGAAGTGGGAACCCATAAAAAGAGTAGATCATCTACTATTTTGATTAGGGTCATAAAAAGAGTCACTGATATGATTGTTATTTAGTTGTAGCCCCTATAAGCTTCCAGGCCTATTGAGGGGACACCATTACAATTGTAGAGAGATGGAGAGTCTATACACACGCCATTTTTTTCAACATATTTATTAGCTGTCCCACAGGTTGAGATCCTATGTTACAAAAACATGGTCTAATGAGACACGTGGACGGTGCCATAAATCAGGACCAACCCGACCCTGCCAGGGTCGGGTCAGGGTTTAGGGTCCCCCCGGCCCAACCCGACCCATTGACACCCCTAATTCCATCGTTTTAGTATATGTTTTTTTTCTTTCATGTACATAATGTAGTTTTTATATTCTAATTCAATTTATAACGACCGAATATAGTTCGCAATATCCCCCATCCCGGTAATAAAAGAGAGAGAACATTCGTCCTTATGTAGCATCTAGTACAGAGAGACCGGTTTCGGTCGGGCGAGGTGGGTGCCTAACACCTTCCCACACTCGTAACCTGATCCCTTACCCGAACCTCTGGTCAGACCATATGGAGTCACGTAGCCCAATTCTGTTCACAACGGATAGGGCTACACTTGATGGGTCCTAGGCCATAACCCTAGGTGGTGACTTCACATTGCTTTATTGCCTTATGCATGATCCCGATCCCCTGGCATCGCTCTTGAATATTAACAATATTACCCAGCAATAATATGCCTGCATCCCACCAAAGGCTACGGAGGCTTCGTAAAAGACGCGAGGACCACGGTACTTACAATGATCATACCTTACTTTATCCTTCCTAGTTTTAACACTCATCCATCTCAACATCCTCATCTCCGTTACACCGAGTTTATCTATAAGATGCTTATTATTGTTGTAATTGTTGTTCTCATTCTTATTAAAATATTGATTTTTAATATTTTTATACCTTTATATAATCCTTGGTACAAGGATAGGCCTTGATGCAATAGTAAAATTGCTCTATTACAACTTGGTGGTCGCAGGTTCAAATTTGAAAATAACCTCTTCGCAAAATGTCGGTAAGACTGTGCACATATTTCCCCCCTCCCCTGATCTTGTATACATTTGTACACAATGTCAAGATCCATAGGGATAAACTCTATGTCAAATTTGATAGTTTATTTTCCTACTGTTTCGATGGATCATGTAAACGAATTTTCCTTTTTGAAAGTTCTTTTCTTCAAATGAAGCTTTACAATTTTAAAACATCATTTTAACATGGGAGAATGTTCTCTGTGCTGCAGCACAGCCTGCGCTCAGGCACATGGGCAGCCTGTGCAGGGGGCAAGGTGATCATTGCGCCTACCCCCATGTGCCTGGGCGCAGGCTGCGCTGCGGCACAGAGAACAGAGCCCCTTTTAACATGCTGTAGTAATGGATAGAAAACCTTGCCATGGACCCAAGAAGGGAAATATACATATATAAAAGAGATGGATGGAAATTTTCCTATTGAGCATGATATTACAATTGGAATCCCATCATTATTACTTTAAATTGGAAAGAAGTTTTGTGCGCGATTGCACACATAACTTTTTTTTTTTGTGGTAAATGTCGTGAACACCATTAGTCTCTCATTTAATTAATTGAGACTCATAGGGTAGGCATGAACATGTTTATATTCGGTTGATTGATTATTAATCTGTAATCAAAATAAAGTTAATCAGGTTAATCGGTTTTTAAATAGATTAACTGGATTAATTGTGCTATAAATGAGTTGTAAACAGATGATCAAAGTTATAAACGGGTAAATCGAAGTATAAACAGTTGATGTTGGTTGGTTCTAAGCCGCCCATTAGGGTACAAACCAAGCACCATGAACCCTCCAATAATAGTTGATATAGATCCGACATCAGAGTCTCATCCAAGCGTCAGAATCCGTGAGTGAAGGAAAACTTGGTCTTTTCAATCTTACTTTAATTTGAAGAGCATCTTGGATGGATTGTCCTCACGCACTGTGCAAATGTATCTTGTGACCCTGAGCAAGTGAGGAAGATTACGCAAACATGGTTTTAGTGCACGGTATCGGAATGGGTATCGGTACGTAATCTGTAAAACCGATATGATATCGATACAATATCGTTCTGGATCGATTGAAACGGACAACTTTGCCCCTGATTCTCCTTCAAAAATGAGTTTTTTTTTACATTTTTACTCCTTGTATGTACTGTGCTACCGATACGATATCGATGACTAGTAAAACTGATACGTATTACCCAATACGGGCGATACCATACCGATACCTCAAACCATGATTACAAATGCTGACATCTCTAATAATAAATAAAAAGGGGGGGGGGGAATTACAAGGTTACATAACAATGATCACCCTACCCCCTAAATGGCAAGCCCATGTGTTTGGCAGCAGGCTATGCTGCGGCACTGAGAACATCGGCCCTAAAATAAATTTAAAAAAAAAAAAAAAAAAAACAAAGAAAGTCAAGGAAAAATCAGCTGTAAAATAAACAAAAGTTGGATTCTTGTCTCTCAATTTCTTCAAATTATTCAAATTCTCTTTAGAATGGTGCAGACGCCTTTTCTTTTCCAATATTGCAATTTGAAATTAAAAAAATAAATAAAAAAAATGAAGAAAATTACATGGGAAGTTCTAATATACTCACACAAGAGATGGTATTCTTCTCTTTTCTCCTTCCATAACTCAAAAGTATAGAATTTACCCAAAAAAACAAACTCAAAAGCATAGAATAAATAGCATAAAAATACACAAAAACTTTAGTCAAGATTAAGGCACTAATAATGGAAGTTACATGAATGTGAAGACTAATGCCAAAAATAGTAACTTCCACTTAGAGATCCTTTTCAAAAGTGTGTATAATTATTTATTCCAAAGTCAATTTAACATTCAAGTTTCAGATGAGAATTTTTTTTTTCCATAAGAAGAATATGGAGTATAGTTTGTAAAGTATAAAGCTAAAAAGTTTAGAGAATTTCAACTGAGCCCTTTACTTAAGAATCAAAAGAAATTTTTGATTAATAAAAATGTTAACAACTCCTACTAAGGATGCGGTAGAAAGAAATAATGAAAAAAAAAAAAGAGCTTCAATATAAAGATCTTCATTAGTGGGTAAGTCGATTGTATACCACCACTGATAAACACCAGAATAAGTGATATTCACTGGCCTGAGAGCGGCTCCTCGAGTAAAGACTTCCACTACCAATTGACCAAAATGAGAATCCTAAATTGCATGAACAATTGGTCTTACCCATGTACCCATGACTCAAAATTTCCTTACGAAACTACATAAAAACGATGTTTAGAAGTCTATAAAAAATTTTTTATTACCAATTATCCAAAGTGAAAAGCAAAAATATTCTAATAAAGATGATCCTTATCAGTAAAATAACATAGATGAAAAGATCTACCTAGGATGTAAAAATATATGAGCAAAACTAGCAAGAATATGCTGTGCTTTTTTTTTGTCTTTCAATTTTAGGGAATCCAAGTATATGCTGTCACTTTGAAATTTTTTTGGTATGCTAATTTAGGGATGTCTCTAACAGAGACAAAGACAACCTTAAATGCCCACATATGACAAGATGCATCAACAATTGTTTAGTGGCTATGGTTTTAAATCAATCGAATGTATCAATAGAAATATCGGTCTCGGCTGATACCAATATGGATTGATCGTATCAAGTTGAATCGGATGGTTTCATCTTTGATTTTGAATAAAAATCATTTTTGGTTCTCACTCCAAGAATTTTAGACTAAATGATACAAAATCTTTATTTTCTTTTGGGAATGCCTATGATATCTCTATAGATGTATTTAGAATTAATTTGACACATTTGACCATATCGGTCATGATTATTGGATGTGGGCTTTGATGTATTGATCTTTTTTTATTATTTTTCGAGATACAATAGCCGATACGGTGGTCAATCCCAAAAAGGGGCTCAGACTGACCGTATTGGACCAAGACAACCGATTTAACCGATTCATATCGGTATTGGTATAGCCAATACCTTAAACCCTATGTTCCACACCTTTTCTTTCATCCCTTCAGTCATCCAAATTCTTTCAAAAATTTAATCTAAGCTTTTCTTCATTTCATTTTGGTAAATCTGCTTAGATTTGGCATATGGGCACAATGGAGGTTGGGGCATACAAATATTAGGTTTTGTTTGTAATGCATTCTAGGAATAGAATCTAGGTCTAGAATGCATTCTGAAATGCGATTATTATTATTATTATTATTATTTTCTATTTTCTCACTTCATAATGCGTTGTAGACCCAAAATCTATTCAAAGATTGCATACCCATAGCATATTTTTTACTCATTAAGAATGCAAAAGTAGTAAGACAAATTCAGGCATGCATATGTGTAATATATGTTAAGGGAAAGAGAATGCCACTCGATCGTGCAGTCCCCTATGCCCTAACACTGGGGTACACGAAATGATCACCACATCCCTCGTGACCTCTAGAAATTACTAGAGGCGGCATGTCTGACGTGACCGAATGGCTTTTTTTCTCCCATATGCTAATGACTAGTTAAAATTTTTTTTATCTTTCGCTAAACTTACAATATACATGAATTAACAAAGATTGAGCCCAGAGTTGGATTGATGTAATGCACCAAAATAATGAGTTTGCATGTTTAAGTCTAGCTTAGCCACCCAAAATTAATAATATTTTATGGAGTTTAATGTACCTGTTACTCTTATTTTTTCTGGAGGTGGGGGTTTAAGAGCTTAGTTTATTTTCAAGTAATGGTCATATCAGTTCTCAAATGTAATCATATCTATATCTATATTTATTTCTAGCTATCTCTTTCATATCTATCATTCATATCTATATTACTAAATGGGACCCAGAATTGTCTTATTTAGTAATTGGATGGGTGAGTTTTCAGGTTTAAGCAGGTCGATTCGAAATTATTCTCGGTTCTGTTCCTAAATTGACACTCTTATTTGGTTTGAAATAGAGTTTGGATCTGGAAATTTTTTCTATTTTTTTATGTTTTAGAATACATTTTAGACTACACATCTATTCCGAGAATGCATATCAAATAAGGATGTCAATTTGGGTACTAGATATAATAATCTCTGAGGGTCACTTTCACTGTATTTATGAAATGTTTTATTAAATTCTTTGAGAGCTTATAAGGTTTAGTCTAATCAATCTATTACTTATAGGATCGAGTTTCCCTCCACCCATGGTGAATGAGATCTCATTCATTGAGGGGCAGGAGAGGGCGAGAATGGGTATCAAGAAGGTATTTTAAAACATACAAAAACCCTAAGGGGGGGGGGTTGTGAACCCTAGGATAGTGGGTGTACCGCCGTCTATGAATGGAGGAGAACTTTGTCCTTAATTATTAAATCATCAGCTAGTCTCAAAAATCCCAATCGCACATTGGAGTGTGTGTGTCTTATCTATGAAGTGATAGAAAACAATGGTACTTCACTACCATTACTAAAATCCAATCCTGTATAGCTTGATGGGAAAATGAAAAGAAAGATGACAAATAAGGGAAATGAAATTTGCTTGCTTTGCGTCTTACTTTGGAAGGTGGAAGCACATAGAAGAAGAATGTATTCCATAAATTAAAGAAAATAAAATGATTTTCCATCTCAAATGATAAATTTAAAAGAGAAAGAGCTTGAAATTGGGAATAAAGATTGATTGAGGGACAAAGACCAGTAGTAGATATTGACACCAGAAGATGAATGGATTGTCTATTAGTGCTCTTTGGCTTCTTCTTCTTCCTTTTCTTTAAAGACAGATTCAGCATTATTGAAGCAAGCTATAAGCTTTACTGCAAATGGGTCCCCTCCTCACCTTTCTTTTTTATCATCTTAAATGACTCCAAACTTTAAAGCAGTTTTGGATTCTTTTCAAGATTTCTTTCAATTCAACCGCTTACAAATTTGGTTTCCAGAAAGACCTTTTGTGAAATATTTTTCTTCTGTTTTTGGTTTTAAAAATAGATTCCATGGAACCAAATAGAAAAGTTATAGGGATAGTAAGTTCTCTGAGCGGCTGGGGTAGTGTATGCAAGCATGCACCTCGTTATTTAGCAGACAACGTATGCTCTAACCCTAGAAATCCTATACAGATCGACCACATTTGCATCGGCCTGACTCGGGATTGGATAGGCCATCGATTCTGATCCGGCCGATCTGATCCAGAGTCTTAAAATACTCATTTAACCCTCCCCCCCTTTTATGTATTTATAAGGGAAAATATTATCTTAGCTGCTAAGGAAGGTACACTAGTAGCCTCTCTTCTATCTCTCTCCTCACATGAAATGACGTCATTACCCTCTTATTTATGAAATTGTTTAGTCGCATTCTTGATGTGCTCTTTTATGCCACTTGCTCAGAGATCCTTCTTCCATTATATTCTTTTTCATATTGACCAAGAAATTAAGGGTTACCTGAGGTCCCGAAGTTACAAAGTTTGAATCATTCATCACCTTTCCATACATATACATATCACATAGGATTAGGTGATGACATCTATTCTTCTTGTTTCTATATACCCCTTTAATGGAGTTTTAATGGCAACATGTGGAATACTGTCATATACATGGGAAGGTGATCCCGTTTCCAAGTTGTAATGGATCCAGGTCTAAAAAGAACCTAACAGATCAAAGTTGTTCTCACTTTAGCCTAAGCACCCATGATTTTAGTGCACGGTATCGGAATGGGTATCGATAACTTGCAAAATCGATACCATATTGATATGGTATCAGCCTGGATTGGCTGTATCGGACAAAATTACCCTTGAATCTCTTTCAAAAAAATGAGTTTTCTGACCATTTTACCCCTTGTCCATATTGTGCTATTGGCACGGTATCGGTATCAATGACTAGTAAAACTGGTACGATACCAATACTTAGAACCATGCAAGCACCAATCCGTTCCTATCATAATTGGGTCCAAGCATCTTACATGGTAATCACATCACTCTCCTTCTATTCTTCTTTGAAGTGTATCTTTCACTCTCACTACTGCAAGTGATAGCTTCTGTCTTTTCGGAATGAAGGAAGATATTGACTCCTTTCCTTTTCTTCTTCCTGAAGAAGTTTCTCGCAGTGTTTTCCTAAAGAATCCAATCAAGGATTGCAATATTCTGATCAGACCATCGGAAATTCCGAGTTTGAACTACCCAATGTGATTATTGAAACGTTGGTTTAAGTAAAGATGTTATCGAAATTGAACCGATCAATTTAAACCGAAACTGGTATACCCTGCTTTGTAGAGAGGCTGTTTCCAAAGACTCAAACCTGTGACCTAGCCACAATAGAGCAACCTAACCGTTGCACCAAGGTCCACCCTCGACTCACATGGTTTAAATAACCAGTATCGGATCTGCAATATCGGTGTAAAGGTAGTACGATCAAGAGTAAATCGGTCAAAAACAAATTCATAAAAAATAATGAGGATAAAATTGTCCGATCCGAAACTATCTGTAACGGTTACTGATAATGACAGTACTTAAACCATGAGCACAAACACCTTTTTTGTTTTTTCGTTTCTGGGTTTACAAAAGTGAAGGACACACATGCCTGGGTACGCCCCGAGTGTACCTTGAGCTTGAAGGCTGGAAATTAGGGCTGGGGTTTTAAGTGAACAACTTGATCTGTTCAAAGAAGTACCAAAGTTGGACATTGACACTTAACCAAAGCTCACTATAACACCTTTTTTTTTTTCGTTTCTGGGTTTACAAATTCCTACTTGATGTATCATAGGTCATATATTACTCATATGCAATATATGTGGTTTTTTGGGAGAGGGATTCCTCCGACGCCCATGTGCAGTTTCAAATGGAGGAGAGGGTAATTAGGGAAAACCCATTAAATAGGGGGTAATTAGGACTTTTCCAAGGGGTGCTATAGTGTTTCAAGTGAGTGCTCTGGGTAGTGCAGTATCGGTTTTAAGCGGGCGTTGAATCCATTTCTTTTCTTGCTTTCCAAACATAGGCTTAAAGTTGGGTTTTAAGTACACTAAGGTAGTGTTAGGTATGCATTCTCGATCGATTTCACATTTTTGGATGATAAAAATAAAAATAAGTGTTTTTATCGTCAGAGAATACAAAAACAATCTAGAATGTATTCCAAGAATGCATACCAAATTGATTATATGTTGTTTCAATATAATGCAAATCCTCTACGGTGCTTCACTATAATACAGTACTTGCACGCATTGTATTGCAGATGGTGATTCAACCAATTTATTGCCACATGGCAAAGGATATCTGGATTCATTCTCCGATGCTAATAGGTACATGGCCCACTAATATTAAGGTTTTGTCCTATAATATGAACGGCTAAGATCAAGCCAAGTCATACCTATGCCAGCACAGAAAATGTTTTCCTGAGATCCTAAACTCCTACGCATCCAGTGCAGGAAATCTTTTCTAGAAGGGAACACCTGTTCCCTCTATTGGGAAGGCTGTGTGTGTGTGGGGTGCCACTTCTGCACTGGTGGGCCGGAAGAAGAAATTGACAAAGGGGTAGTGGTGATGGGGAATTATATAATGGGCCAAAAGTGAGTGGGCCTCCACAGCTACTTTTTGGGGAAAACAACCTATGAAAATGGCCCAGTTGGTTGTTACTGCACACAACTTGACAAGTGTCCCTTGTCATTGTTTCATAATTACATCATGGATTACTACTATTCTACAAATATGGGGTTTGGTGCCATGCTGGGCCTCTTTAGCCTATGAAACTCGGCCCAGCTCTTCTTCATTCCTGCATAAGTTGACAAATGTCCCTCCTTCCCTTGTCATAGCTTTTACAATTACACACCATAGAGAGTCATGGACTACTAATAAAATAGTATGGTACGACACCAGCAGGCAGCAGCTGGTTTGTTTATGCAGAAGTTGACAAATGTCCCTTTATCGTATAGTTTCCCCCATTACCACTACTACTACTATTAAATCTTAGGGGTGTAAATAAATAGTCGAAATCCGTTTGTATCTGTTTAGTATTATTTGAGTCCATCTGAAAGCTAAACAGATAGGGATTCAGATAGACTACAATTATTTGAAAAGCTATATTTACATGTAAATGGATAAAAAAACTGATTTGTATCTATGACTGTATCCATTTAGAACTATTTGAATTCATTCAAAAGCTAATCGGATGCGAATGTAGACATAACACTATCTGAATCGAATCCAATTCGTTTACATCCCTAATACTAATACTAATTGGGGGTACTATGGTGTGACAATTAATGGTCTCTTGAAGTTTGTGGACAATGGGGTTTGTCTCTAGGGCTTCGGACAGATGTACGTCGGTCACAAGTCACAAGTCACAACCAAGCGAGCACCTTTTACCTGTCTTCATTTGTGACGACAAAATGGTAACCCTTTCAATAATGTTCATTTTGACTGGGATCTACACCCCAATGGAAGAGAAGAGAAGAGAAGAGAAGAGAAGAGAAGACCTAGATCCTCTTCAATGCGCATCGAACGGCTGGTGGACAGCACGCACCCTAAGGACTACGGCCAGTCGTCGATTTTGAATACCAGGAGAGATGCCTAACAATTTTTGTATATAAGAGACTCATGGAAAAAGGAGAGAGGGAGAGAGGGAGAGAGAGAGATGTGTACCACTGTTAGAGTACAATCGGTTGATCCTTCTCCCCAAAAGATCTACTGTTTTGGATAAGGATAGGGATGGCAAACAATCGGTTTGGTTTGGTTTTGATCCACTAAACAAATTCTTTCGAATTAAAACTTGACATTTTAGTAGGGACCTTGAAGTGAAATCAAGAAAGCAATTATCTTAAGTATATGATAACAAAGAAATGGGGGAGGGTTTCTTGAAAGACAGTTGTGACCCCTATGTTAATATGGAGACCAATGTAGATGCATCAACAAGAGTGAGATTTCTACCTTTCATGGGGGGTAGGATGATCATATTGCATCCGTGTGTCTAGGCTCATGGGCCACACTATCTTTCAAGGTTCTTTATCCCAAAAGAAATTGATATAAATGTTGTTGCAATCCCAACCTAACCCATATGAAAGTCGATTATACTTATGTTCTTTCGGAATTGTAATCTCAATATGATCAGGGTTTTTGTGAACCTCACAAAAAAATTTGTGAGCGTGATCAACTGCCTTTACATAGTACATGGGATTGGGATCCTTATTGGTGTCAACCCATCAGGCCGGTCAGTTTCAGTCGGGCCTAATTGGTCCTCAACAATTTAAGGCTTTGCACGATTACCACATTGTTTGGGTAATTGGATCTCATAGGTTGGGCATAGAAACGTTTTTATTAATCAATCAGTTACTAGTTCATAATCAAGCTGATCAATCTTTCATGTCTGGTCCTAATCAATCTCCGCCGAGAAGGTGAAGGCCAGTCTGTGCCAGTTGGGATGGCAGAATGGCCAAACTTCGATCCAACAGTTGGAGAAGAACAAGCACAAAGGCCTTGCAATCCATTTGTATTCTCTAACAGTGTGCAAATTATATCGAGTATGGAGATCAATTACTCTTTTTCCTGGAAAAATCAACCTAAAAACCACATAAAAAAAGGATCAAACTACAAATCTAAATTAAAGGTTGATTTTTACATCGAGGCAGTGTCTGCCTGTTTGGACTTTGGATCCTTGGGAATTCTAATCCTATTTTATTTTTTTTTTGTTCTGGGAAAAAACCCTAATCCTAACTACTTTAGGTATCATCTAATGGATATCACGACTGCTATAAGGTTTCCTGGATCAAAAAGCCTCAATACAACATGCCATCCCCCAACTAGATTTGAAACCAAACCGACATTGGACCAATATGTTCTCGATTTTGAATGGTTTGAACCACAGTTCAATAAAAATATAAAAACCTTATAGAGTAGGACTCAAGTTCAAGTGTTCAGATATGCAAACCATCAACCATTAATCATGCCTAAATTAGGGAAACCAGCAAACTGAACTGACCAAAAGCAGCCGGTTTGATTCCAGTTTCTACACAGAATGGTTAGATGCCTGGACCAAAACGGAAAAAGTACCAGCTCCGGTTCGGTTCAGTTAGATTGGCTGTTCAATCTGGTTTTCAAAACTATGGTGTAATAAATTGTCTTCCATAGCATTAACAAAACTTACATATGGAAGGGTGGGAAATAAATAAATAAAATGAAGGAAATAATTAACAAACCAAAAAAAAAACAAAGAAAACACATTCTTGAACCCATTTCCAAAATCTGATGAACTACAAATAAGAAATAGTTAATCCACACTTTATATTGCTGTTGGCAGGTATGTTATCTAGCATATTATTCGAGCCAAGTTTTCATGAAATTCAGTAACTGTGGATTCACATTCCATAAGCTTACTGAAAGTTTGGCCACCAGCACTGGGCTAGAGAACTTGATTTCATGCACCCGTTTCATATACACATTAGTCATGGACTATAGTGATTTAGGCAGTCTAAAGATATGCTCTTCACCACTGTCCTCATCAATTCTGACCACCCATTTGCTCTTTCCAGTCCTCCCCCCTCCACCACCTTTCTTCTCTGCTTGAGGTGTGCATATACTCTTACCACCTCCCTTCCCAAACTCATTGCTCTTCCCAATCATTGTCACCTCCATGCCCTTCCCTATAGGATGCTTCACTGACCTCACTGAAGCCTTACCTTTCATCCCTCTACAATGTCCTCCCAATCCTTTTCTCCCTTCAACCAAATTATTTGCCACCACCACTGACTTGCTAGGATTAACATCCAGTAACTTGAGTGATCTCTTGTAATTGACAGTTTTGCAGTCAATAAGAGAGAAATCAATGTTTTCGTAATTGGGCAACAGCTCTGCAGGGTCCCCAACTTTGAATTCTACCATGTCCTTCAGACCAGAATCCTTTATTGCTTGTTTTGACTCGGCCAGTGTTTCGGGCTCTGGAAGGATACAAACAAGCCGGCCTCCAGTTTGTCGAGCTGCTGCTGCCAAAGCTATTGTTGAAGGGGACTCACCTGATGAGATCTCCACGATGAGTTGGGCACTCATCCCCGCTGCCAGAGCTGAAATGAATTCATTGCCCTCAGGCTCTGGAGAGTCTTCACGTCTCACTTTTTCCCTACACTGAGAGGTTTCACAGGAAGTACAAGTAATGTTAAGAAGGATACCCCAACACATTGTATCTTCAGGTTATATTTAGCAATGGAATTACAATATGAGTGCTTTGGCAAACAATGTCTACACAAATTTATGGGGGATAGTTACATATAACTGTATGCAAGCATGCATGGATAAATGGGAAAACATTCAAAAATTTCAAGCCAGAAAGATCACTTTCCGTTTTCACTTTTCATGGGAAACCATTAAAAAGGGCATACCCAGTGCACAAGGCTCCCACCACTACGGGGTCTGGGGAGGGTCATCATGGGAAACCATTAAGCTACAAATCCAAGTTCATAGGGCTTGCATTGGTCACGGACGCTGAAACTAGATTTGGGTTTGTTAAAGATACATCAACAATAAAGCTTCTATGGTTCTATCCCATGGAGGGATTGTGAATATAATTTTGGATTGCGAACAGAATTGCACACCCTACAGA
>NW_025317767.1:0-32187 GCF_018873765.1 Telopea speciosissima
AATGGAGAAACTAGTGACCAAACTTGCCCCAGACCGAGTCAAAGCCCCCAAAGATTTTACCAATAATGCTCTCTTGGAGAGTTTTTTATCATCACCCCTATTTTTAGTAGTCCATATAGCTCCAATAAGGGTAAGCCCGTAGCTCAAAAACTCGCCAACTTATCCTTACCCCAACATATTCACTAATGTCGGTAAGGTAAGCGACAAAAATAACAATCAAGGGTTTGCTTATGATTTAAAGTTATACATCCAAGTTCGGAACTTAGGATTAGTAACTCCCCAATTCCGTTCTAACACATGCTATTGAAAAGAATAAAAATAAAGTGTGAAAATAGTAACTTTCATCAACATATCAATACATACAGTGAAGAACAATAATAGGGAAGATTGGGTAAAATCTTCGCAATCACTTATCCAACAATAACATCGATGAAAATTAAAAGTAAACCCTAAACAAAATCAGATTTTTATGCATCATCCAAAAACATCATGCATTAGGTTATAATCATGAAAAATCATTCATAGACCTTCATCATACTATCAATAAATAGGCATTGGATTCATTAGTCTATAAACATGACATTATTAAAATTCTGCTCACACATATGTGAATTAAATCATAAGAAAATCACATTTCCTTGCAAGTAATCATGTGTGAATAATTTAATTGAGTAAAAGACATGAATGAAATATATTTTTGACATGATAAATCTCAATCTAAAATTTAATTCCAAATTTAAAATAATGTTTCAAAATGAATTTTATATGTAGGAAAAATATCAAGTATAATGGTTGAAGATCTACTCACCTTGTGTGAAGCAACTAGGGTTTCTATAAGTGACCTCAAATCAATGCTTCAATGATTTGATATTTCTATTCCTAATTTAGAGTCACTTTAATGGAGTCCTATGTTAAGGTAATGATGAAATCAACATCAATGTATTGCTTAAACTCGGATTTGGGAAATATAGATTTTTAATAGAATGACCTACCTTCAGTAAATTAACGATATCTCTCTGGCTAGATCTCCGTTTGGATTGATTCAAGTTGAGTTGCAAAGATAAAAGATGATAGTACATTTTATCGTGAAATATGGTTTTCCTAATTCGATAGCAAAAATGGTTGAAATTGGAGGTCAAGTTGCTAATTCTGCACAGTTCGAATTTCCTTCTTCTCTTTCCTTCTTCTTCTTCTTCTCTTCCTCTCTATAGTCCATGAATTTTCCTCTCTCTCTCTCTCTCTCTCTCTCTCTCTCTCTCTCTCTCAAATTAATGATAAAGGGAATGACGATTGGGATTTAGTTATGGGGATTTAATCCTAACAAGAAAGAAGGTGGGAAGAATCCAATTTTGTCTCTAACTACATCTATTTACTTGCCCTCCAATTAAAACATTTTAAAAAGAATCTTGACTTTAGATTTCTAAATTAAAATTTTAGATTAGGTAATTTAATTTTAGCTAAAATTCTTTTTTTGTTGGGATTTTATTTTATGAAGGCTTTCTTTCTCCAAATTTGAGTTTCCAGCCAATTGGAGATTGCCACCTGACGTTTCCTTATCAATCCATAATACTTTCTTAATTAAAATCTAAGACCTCTCAAGTTAGAATTGTGGAAGCTCCTTCTAAGCCCTATAAAATTTTAAAAAAAATAAAGGAAAAATTTCACGGACATCCCCTAAAAGTATCCAATATCTCATAAACTTACCAAACTTGGTCAAAATGTCATAGACACCCCCTATTTTTATGAATTTATTTCAACTTAGTCCACTCCGTTAGTCTCTGTAGTTAAGTGTCTGTTAACTCTTTTTAAATGGCAAAATTACCCTTACCTGTGAAACCCATTTCCCCCACTTCTTCTCCATTTTCCACTTAAATGGCAAAATCACCCTTACCTGTGAAACCCATTTTCTTCCCTTCTTCATCTCCTTCTTCTCCTTTTGCCGTTTCTTCCGCCGCCGCCACCCCCTCTAGCCCTCCTTCTTTTGACTCCTGCAACCCCGCCACCACCACCACCACCACCACCTCTCCAGCCCTCCTTCTCTTACAGAATCAAATTCCCACGCATACCATTTGAAGCAGGTCTAATTCAAATATTCAAAGCTTGAACATATCGATTTTTTTTTTTTGATTTTAATCTTTGCCCATCCCTTTTATTCAGGCCATTTCTTTAGATGGAAAGTTTAGATGTGGGGTTTGTTGTATCGGAGGGGATTAATTTGATTAGTCCCTTCTTTGGTTCTTCCCTTCGGCCATCCCAAATTTTTGAAAATGGGGTTTGAAAGGAAAAAAAGATTTGGCCGGGTTGTAGTTCTTTGGAGGAATCGAGGGAGTCCCCATCTCTTGTGGTCTCTCTTCAGTGGTGGAACAGAGAGCTGTTTTTTGCCAAATAAACCCCTATTGATGCAAGTGCTTGTCGTCTCCCTCTCCACATTCAATAACCACTATCTGAGAGTACAAGCCCTCTCTCTCCATCAACTAATCAAACCCACTAAATCATAAAATCAAACAAATCTCACAGAAAAACAGTTTTATTATGACACCCAACGAACTTAACCTCCAAAAAAAGAGAAGAAATTGTTCTTGTTGCATCTCATTAGGACCTGGAAGATCAAAACAGGGATGAGTTTGATGCATGGTTCAAGATATTCTCCACAAAAGCTCCTTTGATGCCCCATCGGAATTTCAAAATGGTGTTGTCTCTGATCAGCAAAACGGTTCTCGTGTTCACCGTCATTTCTGAAAATAGGTTAGGAATCCCCGCCGGTGAGAATCCGTTCTGCTCCTTGCCGAGAAAGATGCAGTTTTGAATAATGAGCAATGACATTTTCCCATGCCTCGTGTTGTCGCCCTTCTTCAGTTCGCTTTCAGCCATGGGTGGAAATGGAAGTCCGATCATCTTCTTACTGTGTTCGATGTTTCTGCTTGGTAGGTAACTAACACTAGGGTTTCTTCCCTATCCTTCTCTTCCTAATTTGGCTTCCATCTCATCCCCTTATTTCTCTCAATTTTTCGGTCCATTGTTGTGATTTGTTGTGTTTTCCCCTAGCTCAGGGAAATCCATCCCTGTTTTAGACTTTTTTTTCCTTGCCTTGCCGCTAGTAATGGTCGTCGTAGCCGGAGCAGGTGATGGTTGTCGGAGCCGGAGTCAGAGCTGGAGCCATAGAGGGAAGAAGATGAAATGATAGTTTTGTCCTTTTATTTAAATAACTAAGGGGTAAAATGGATATTTAGGGGAAGAAGATGAAATGACAGTTTTATCCTTTTATTTAAATAACTAAGGGGTAAAATGGATATTTCACCTTTGGGTATTAACTATGCTTAACGTTAGGGGTGTCTGTGACATTTTGACAAAGTTTGGTAAGTTTATGAGATATTGGATACTTTTAGGGGGTGTCCGTGAAATTTTCCCAAAAATAAAATAATTAATTGCACCTATAAAGAATAGAACCTTAGACCTCTAAAAAATTTAATTAAATGTCTAAGCACTAGGCTAAGTTGCTAACTATGAATTATTTTTCAAATCAAATTATATATGTTATAAATAAAACCCGAATTCTACACTTAGGCAAGGAATAAATTCAAAATGAGGGTGTTACACTAGGGCACTGTTTGAGTTAAAATAATACAGCAAGCGTACAGGTCAATCATAGCTACGGGTTGAACATGAGGAGATAAACGCCACTCTATTTAACTAACTTAAAAGTAATGCAAAGTGAACCGAACCGTATTGAACTTGCTTGCATGAATACTTGAATAAACTTACCACGACTTCCTCTTCTAAATCTCCACATCTTGTCATCAACATAGAAACTTAGACTAGGAAGCTTGAAACTAAACTAGAATTATTACAACCATATTGAAGACATAAAATTAAAGCATGAATCAAAAGCATTACAACCATAGAATTGAAAGCATGAAATCAAAACTAAAAACTAGAAAGCAAAAACTAGAAGAAGAAAAGAGAAAATTTCACTAATAAATTGAACTAAAAACTGAATTAAAACTAAACTAAAATTAACTTAAAAAAACTGAACAAAAAAACCTAACTTAAAAATTAACTCGTTACAACCCAAAGGGCAAGGGATATTTATAGGGGGAAGGGAGAAGAGAGAAGAGGGAAGTGGTAGGAGAAATATTCCCTAAGAAAAGAAAATATTCTCTTCTCCTTCCTCCTTTACAATGCCTTGACTCCTAAGAAAAAGAAAAAAATATAAAAAATCCTAGCTACATAAATCTTCTATTTCTAGAAAAGTAAACTTCCAATTCTAACAAGTGCTTCCTTTTCTTTGTAGATATCTTCTTCAAACAATGAGATCAAAGCATCTTTGAATTTTCAACCTTCCATAGGTGAGAGAATATCTTTCAAAATAAATCTATCCCAAGTAGAATTCTAAAAGTGTCCTTGGAAAGATGGAGGAGAGAGAGATCAAGGGTGATGACTAGGATTTCTACTCAATCAAATAACACAATGCCCAATGTGTCCTCTAAAAATCATGGGGCATTAAATGCAGCCCAGAAAAACAGTGGACACCTTGTGGGCCTTCAAAAATAATGAAATCTAGTGGCAGTGTGGGTCCCTCCATGTGGGTAGCAGTCCTTCTCTCTCTTCAAGAAAATGAGAAATTGCCATAACGGTCCTGTACTTGCAGTAGATCTCCACCATTGCTTAGAAATATCTTCTATAATGTCAAAAATGTCCTTGGGCAGTGGTAGAATGACTATGGGCTTGCACTACAACTTCTTTTTGACCCATTATCCTTTCTTGGGCTGAAAAGAATAATCAACTGTACGGTGGGCTAGATGAATGCGTACTTGTTTTCCATCATGTCCAACTTGCTCCAAATTTAGTCCTCTTTACAGCCATGGAAAGAAAAATAGCAACTTTACGTGTAACTTGGGACATGCAGCTCCCGATAGTCCAGAATAGCCCAAAATAGCCCAAAACCTGAAAAGCACAAGAAAACACCAAAGTAACTCTGTCCAATGTGGTAAAATATATGCTTTTTGCCCTAAGATTTCACACATAAATGTGCTCATCAGATTCTCCCACACCTGAACGTTACTTGTCCTCAAGTAAAGTAAAAGAAAAACTAACCTAGAATGCAGAAAATCCTAACTAACTTTCATAGGAATCACGGTTGCACTTAGCATATGCAACAAGCCTTTAAACCCCTAGGTTACCCCTAGTGGACGAGTTGTGTCTCATGGGTATTTGTAGTGAATATTCATCCAAAATTCAATTGTAAATGAATGCTGCAAATTTTAATCATGGCATAACTAGGACAGTGCACATAATCCCAAAAAGTGCTCAACTAAAGATCAAGGAGCCAAAGGTTCCCCCACACTTGAATTTTATCACCCCACATCAATTCAAGTAACAAGCATGCATCAAGATCAAGGGATCTCCTCATATTTTCTGAACACTACTCACCTTCAAGTAAACCACTCATTGTTGGCCATATTTTCTTTTTTTAGTCATTAAGGCAAAAGCTTTTTTTCTTTCTCAACCACAAACTCAATTTCTACTCCACTACTGTTCTCTGAATGACATGGTGGAGCATACACCAGACACCCAAATACTTGGTAGCTTCGCTTTTGCATATATCCATAAGACATTGAGACATTGATGCAAGAGTTTTTTTTTTTTTTTTTTTGAGTTTCCTCCCAAGGAATTTCGATCAAGTCACTCTGCTTCATAAGGCACAGTGCCCTGTCTAGTCCCAAGGAATTCCACTTTCCTTTCTTTTTTTTTTTTTTTTTTTTTTTTTCACTTTCACTTTCATGTCTTGCCTTGCCACAAACAAATTGATGTAAACTACTAGCCAAAAGATCAAGGGGTCCATAAAACACATAGAGGAATCTAGCCATCAAATGAAATAATGCTCATAATTTCCAATTCAGTCCCAATGGAACCCTCAAAATGACAATTATCTGGGTTTTTCAAAGAGAGAGGGGGAGATCAAATTTTTAGGGTTTCTATGCTATCATGAAAATCTGATTCAAAATCAATAGAAACACTAGGCTCACTAAAATCAGAAATTTCAGGCAAAAGTTGGACTTCCCCAGGTGGTGCATCAAACTTCGCTTCACTAATATCTTTAGGAGACTCAATCTCAACAAATAAATCATCATGAAAAGCATCTTGTTGGGAGTGACTCTCATTAACCTCAAACTGGGGTGGTGGACTTGCAACATCATTAAACTGGGGATGGGGCGATTCAGGCTAACTAGGTAATGCACCCGTTTCCTCCTCCTGTAACATGGTGATCAGTTGAGAGAGTTGCTTCTCCATGGTATTACTTCTTTCTAGGAAAATGGCAACGTTCCTCTCAAGCTCACTCATTCTGGCCTCCTCACCCATTTTTTGAAACTCAGAGGGTTGGTGATACGGTGTAAGGAGAGGTGGCTCATTGAGATTCAATGGAGGGTTGGGCATTAGAGGACCAAACTGACCATGATATTGGAAATTGGGTGGTCCAGCTTGGTTATTCCATTGATCCCACAAGAAATTGGGTTGATCACTCCACCCCTGATTGTAAGTGCCAAAAGGATTATATTGAAATTGACGACTCACATTCTCATCACCATAGCTACCCCCATAAAGATTAGGGCATCCTTCCATAACATGCATTGTCTGGGGATGTGACCAATCAAAATTTCCCGAAAGCCCATAGTTGGGTTGGGGAGCAAAATTGTATTGGGGAGGTGCAAAATTGTTCTCTATCTCACTACTTTTAGCCACCCTAGCCTGTTTCCACCTTTCCCCCAAAGTCATGGTTGCCTTAGCATGTTTTCACCTTTCCCCCAAAGTCATAGGTGGAAGTGGATCCCCCATTATTCTAACTAACCACCTATCCAAAACTGAGGTCTCCCTTAGAAAAATTAAAGAAAAATAAAAGACAAGAAAAATTCACAAAAAACATGAGGGAATAAATAGACAGTTGGTGCATTGCCCTCAAAAATTGAAACAATGGTTCTAAAGCTGTAAGGTTGCCAGCAAGGGAAATCGTATAATCTTCAAGAGCCACCTACGGGCGACTCCAATTGGATTCTAATGTATAGTGGAGGACTACTATACATTTCTGTTTCCAAAATCTCTCACTATGTCGCTTTCCTATTATCAAGAGTGGTTACCTCCAAAGATAAGTCACATGCCAATCCACCCAACCAAGTCAAGATGTAGCGTCATAGGTAACTTAATCCTATGAGGGACACCAAAAGATGGAGGGTTGGAGCATATGAAGGACTTTAGATTGGGCGCTTACTCTTTGAAACAGAAGAGAAACAAGAAGAGGTTTTCAAAAACTGATTTTTTTTTTTTTAGAAAAAGAAGAGAAGAGAATAAACTAAAATACTTCGATCTACTTCAAAATCAGAAAAATAAAGTGGACAATAATCTCCCCGACAACGGCGCCAAAAACTTGTTTGAGTTAAAATCAATCGTAACTACGGGTCAAACACGAGGAGATATACGTCACTCTATTTAATTAACTTAAAAGTAATGCAAAGTGAACCGAACCATATTGAACTTGCTTACATGAATACTTGAATAAACTTACCATGGCTTCCTCTTCTAAATCTCCACGTCTTGTCATCAATATAGGAACTTAGATTAGGAAGCTTGAAACTAAACTAGAATTATTACAACCATATTGAAGACATAAAATTAAAGCATAAATCAAAAGCATTACAACCATAGAATTGAAAGCATGAAATTAAAACTAAAAACTAGAAAGCAAAAACTAGAAGAAGAAAAGAGAAAATTTCACTAATAAATTGAACTAAAAACTAAATTAAAACTAAACTAAAATTAACTTAAAAAAACTAAACAAAAAAAACTAACTTAAAAATTAACTCGTTACAACCCAAAGGGCAAGGGGTATTTATAGGGGGAAGGGAGAAGAGAGAAGAGGGAAGTGGTAGAAGAAATATTCCCTAAGAAAAAAAAATATTCTCTTCTCCTTCCTCCTTTACAATGCCTTGACTCCTAAGAAAAAGAAAAAAATAGAAAGAAGAAAATACAAAAAATCCTAGCTACATAAACCTTCTATTTCTAGAAAAGTAAACTTTCAATTCTAACAAGTGCTTCATTTTCTTTGTAGATATCTTCTCCAAGCAATGAGATCAAAGCATCTTTGAATTTTCAACCTTCTATAGGTGAGAGAATATCTTTCAAAATAAATCTATCCCAAGTAGAATTTCAAAAGTGTCTTTGAAAAGTTGGAGGAGAGAGAGAGCAAGGGTGATGACTAGGATTTCCACTCAATCAAATAACACAATGCCCAATGTGTCCTCTAAAAATCGTGGGGCATTAAATGCAGCCCAAAAAGATTGTGGACACCTTGTGGGCCTTCAAAAATAATGGAATCTAGTGGCAGTGTGGGTCCTTCCATGTGGGTAGCAGTCCTTCTCTCTCTTCAAGAAAATGAGAAATTACCGTAATGGTCCTGTACTTGTAGTAGATCTCCACCATTGCTTAGAAATATCTTCTATAATGTCAAAAATGTCCTTGGACAGTGGTAGAATGACTATGGGCTTGTACTACAACTCCTTTCTGACCCATTATCCTTTCTTGGACTGAAAAGAATAATCAACTGTATGGTGGGCTAGACGAATGTGTACTTACATTCCGTTATGTCCAACTTGCTCCAAATTTTGTCCTCTTTACAGCCATGAAAAGAAAAATAGCAACTTTACGTGTAACTTGGGACATGCAGCTCCCGATAGTCCAGAATAGCCCAAAACCTGAAAAACACAATAAAACACCAAAGTAACTCTGTCCAATGTGGTAAAATGTATGCTTTATGCCCTAAGATTTCACACATATATGTACTCATCAGGCACACTATTTACCATGCATGCATGTGTCACTTTTAGCTAGTCCAAGTTCCTACACTTCAGCTTGCCCTAATCATGCATTAGGTAAAAAGACCAAATTACCCTAGTCCAAAATCGGGGTATTACAGAAGAGATTACCCAAAAGTTGAGTGGAATTAGGGGCCCCAACCTCCTTTATTCTCTTCAATTGATAACTGTCTCCCATCAAGGCGGTTATCATGATGAGCCCGCACATCCCCAACTACATGTTGACATGGCAAATAAGGCCACATAAGCTTACATTCTCCCATTTGGCCTATATTGCCACGTGCCAAGTATATGGTATAAGTTTGATAGATGCATGACCATGTTGAACTTTAACCTGTGAAGTATCACCATGTTTGAAATGAGATCTTCAATCCACGAGTCATGGCGGTGCATATCCATGCAAAGAATACTCCCTTCCATGTATCACAATGAATTGTCCTTCTTAAGTCAAACCTTAATGTGGTAAATGTGCCCTTATGAATTAACCCAATGGTTAACTCTAGGTCCAACAAAATTGCCCTACAAATTAATGGGCTTCTGTCATTACATAACTTAAAAGTGTACACAAATACGTAAGTAATGTCAATAATATGACAGAATTTTTCTTAATATTTGAAATCTTAACTGTGATTTACAGGTCATAAAAATGATCTTGTAAAACATAAATGTATACATCACAGAGTTTAAACATAATCATTTGCACTTAAATGATTTTTGTACAATCCCATATGACCCATATGATATACGAACACTTTAGGTACAAAACCTTTAGACAAAGGATTACAATCATTTTCACTGTGCCATTATGATCAATTGCTACTTTTTTATTCAAAAGTCTATAGTCACAATGTATCCAAATAACCCTTTCAATAAAGGGCATTCACATAAAAGCTGTGACATACTATCATAAACAACATGAGAGACAACCTCATAGCATGCTACTCCTGCTTCTTTAGTTGAAAAAGCCATTATTGGTTGCTTAATACTTTTCCAAAATACTGTTACAACAGTATGCAGAAGATATAAACTGAATTAGATCTTGTGTTTCCACATTTAGCATAATCTAAATAAGTAGCTGATCAAATACTAAATGATCGACAATCCGGTAGTGTGATCCTTGGTCACTATAAGGTATTTTAATACCCTTCTTACGCTCCAATATAATGTATCTGAATCCATTTAGTATACTCCCATTGTTAAAGCAATCTCAGAAAATGACATAAACTTGAGTTTACATTAATTTGCCCAGAATTTCCATAAATGGTATATATGTATACTTACAGCTCCAAAATAACCATTGGACAATATTTCAGGCAAGGTCATAAAATGTAAATTGACGTTATATTTGATTCTGAATCCGTTGTCAGATTTTCTTTATGAGATAACCCTTTTAATTATTTGACTTGTCTCATTGAATTTCCATTCCAATATATTGAAGTCCTCACCCTTGTCCTTTATATCAAAATTCCAAGTCATAATTCTATTACTACTTGCCAAATGAATACGACCAATGTAGTGGACCGAAATGATGAAACAACTTCATTTTTAAATGATTCTTTAAAATCTTAAAATAACTTATCATGTGATCAAATCTCAAACATCATTGCCTCGAAGTATGTTTCATTCTATACTTGTATATACACAGTGTATGTATGTATAATCTTTATGTAAGGTTATTCCTATTGTATAATGAAAAATTCTCAGTTTATTTCATGTACATTTTCTTAAATTTGATTTATTCAAGAATATTTTCTTGACGATTATTTGGCGTAACTCTAAGTCATAATGAGTCACAAAAACATAATGAACTGTATGAAATATTTATCTTTAATTCTATCCCACCCTTCATGGCATTATGCCAAAAGAAAGAACATTTACAGTTCATAGTATATGAAAATTTTAATGGATTTACAATAATTCCAAAATGAAATTCATTTTTCCATATGTATACATGATAATCTGTAGAATTACAGATTTCTTTATTCTTGTAGTTTTTCACAACATTAGTTGTTCATTTATATTATCCCTATGATGAACACTAGATTTACCAATAACTTGTTCTTCTTGTAATACAACCTTATACGAAATTTCTTTCTCAGTCTCAAGTACAGAACTAGATCCATAGGGTAAATCCAATATTATAAATATTTGACCAATTGATGTGGAAGTGTCTAATGAAATATCGAGTTCTTATATTTCTAGTCATCAAACTTCCACTATTGGTGACTTATGTTTGCAAGAAATAATAACCGCAAGCGTACGGATCAGTCGTAGCTACAGATCAAACTCAAGGAAATGTATGCCACTCTATTTTACTCATTTTAAAATAATGCAAAGTGAACCAAATTAATTAAAGTGTGGATTAAACTAATGATAATTAAATTAACGCGTCCTAACTCACAAGCATCTATCAAAATTACGCATCTAAGGAGTTGAATTGGCATCCTAACACATAAGCATCTAACCTATCAATACTAACGTTGATTTAAAAGAATAAATTACAGCCACACATCACAACCACATAAAAAAAAACCAAAAGAAGAGATTAGAGAGGGAGAATGAGACTATGAGATTAGAGATGTAAAACCCTAAGGGGCTTGAACCAGATTGAAATTGCTTGCTTCTCACACTTGAAATGGCGCTACCAAATCTGAAATTAAAATAAAAATAATTAAATTAAAATCCTAACATAATGCATAATGATAATAGTAACTAAAAAATAAAGTCCTAAAAACATGATTAAATTAGGGAGATAGAGAATGAGAATGAAAATAAAAAAAATAATGATGAATGAAAATTCCTAATAGAATAGGGGGATTAATGGAGATGATAATACTAATAAAATAAAACTAATAGGAGTTGAAAGAGGTAGAGAATAAGAAGAAGAAATTAGAAACTTAAAGAATTAAGAGGTCAAGAAGAAGAAGAACATAAAAATAAAAATAAGAAATTGATACTCCCTTCTACCAAAGTTGAAAGTGCATGAATTAACTAGGCCTTGCATGAATATAATTTGATGAAGCTTGAACACTTGATTAATCCTTGCATGACTTCCTCTTTCAAGTCTCTAACTCTTCTCACTAGAATTAGAAGTCTAGACTAGAAAACTTTAAAACTAAACTAGAATTAAATTATTACAATCATATTGAAGACATGAAATTAAAGCATGAATTAAACCTATTACAACCATGAAATTAAACTTATGAAATCAAAATTAAGAACTAGAAAGCCAAAAATCATAAATTAGAAGGAGATGAAGAAGAAATTTATTAAGCAATTGAACAAGTTTACAAGAGAGAACCATGGGGTATTATAGGGAAGGAGAGGAAAAGGGAGAAGAGATAGGATAAATATTCCCTTCTCCTTCCTTTACATAGCTTGATCCCCAAGAAAAAAGAGAAAAATAGAAAGAGGGAGAAATAAAAATCTTAGCTACATAAACCTTCTATTTTTCAAAAGGTGACTTTCTAAATCTATTCTTGTGCTTCCTTTTCTTTGTAGGTGTCTTCTTCAAGCAATGAGATCAAGACATCTTTGACTTTTCAACCTTCCATGGATGAGAGAATATTTTTCAAAAGAAATCTATCCATAGTACAATTCCAAAAGTACCCTTGAAAAGTTGGAGGAGAGGGAATAAGGGTGATGACTAGGATTCCCTTCAAGGAATTAATAAAATTCTCATTCTATCCTTCAAAAAACGTGGAGTATAGGGTGCTTATATAGGCCTCACTATTGCATTACTTGAGAAAAATCACCCAAAATAGACCCAAATTTCGTCCAATTTGGAATTCGGGAGCCCAAGATATCTCAAGTTGAAGTTGGACTGTTTCAGAGCCTTCCAAATGGAATCTTTCGGCTAACAGTAAAGATAACTTCTGATAATTGTGCTAAAGCCCATCAAATCCGAACTTTTGCTTTACTTTGTCCCCAGCCGATTTTTGATAATTACAAACAAATCCCTACATGCCATTTTCGCGCATCGTTACGAAAACGGTCGTAACTTCTTCGTTTCAACTCAGAATCAAGTGTCGTTTGAACCGTTGCGAAGCTGACTCGATGTGATACGCATCCATAGTATTAACACCTCAAAATTATGCTAAGGGGCCTACTATAATCACATTCAAATTTGATTGATTGTCATGATTCTTTTAGCGCTCAATCCAAACTTGATTTTCTCGACTCCTGGGCGCTTCTGGCTACTGCCAAACACTACTAAACAGCTTAAAAATGTTTCCTTGGCATCATTTGCTCTATTTTCATAAGAATTCATCTAAAATCTGAAAACACAAATAAAAACCTCGAGTAGCTCCGTTCCAAGTATAAAAATATATGCTTTATGGCCCTAAGATTTCACACATAAATGTTCTCATCAACTTCCACTAGAAAACCAGCATTTTATGACTCAACATTTTTCTAAGTGTATGTTTAGACATTAAGTTAGTAACTCTTAACCTTTCTGAATATTCAATGAATATCATTGATAAGGTTTGAAAATCTTTCCCTATTACTAGTACATCCTAGTTTTAATAGAACATGCCAGACATCAATATGTAAACAAGATTTCCACCCCATATAAAGGCCCAAAAAATGCTTTAAGCACAACCCTTGATGAAACATAGCATATATGCATATATACCCAGATGTCATTTGGATTTCAGTCTTACAAGGATAAGGAAAGTCAAAGTTACAAACCATATTACTTACCATGTGTCACACCTCGAATTCATGACCATGGGAAATATAATGGGAAAGCCCCCACATCCCAAGCTATTCGGCAGGATCGACATCCCTTGCTGTGACATGTACATTAACCCGACCTCTTATTCGGGAAATAAGAAGAGAGCAGAGATTGGCAGAAGGATTTTCATATAAAGACCATCATAAATAAGGAAGTCTAAGTGATACCATATAAGTAATATAAAGAGTTCAGTCATTTAACGACAAAAGTATGGATAAGAGGTAAGTAATACTAATGCCGAAAGACAGGAGGAGGTAAAAGGTGCAAGTTATTATTACATTCATCCAAGAGTTCCTAAGTACCAAAAGTCGAAGCGAGTGTGGTACCCAAACCCAAACTAGAAACCCTCCTGAGTGCAATCATAACAAAGGTAATCCGACGTCGGCCCTACATCTGGCTGAGCGCCCTAAGCCACGTAGTCCTTGCCCGAGGGAGCCGTTGAGTCACCTCCAACAGTGTCAGCAACCCCTGTATCCATATCTAAAAAAAAGGGTTCCCGAGGGATGAGCTTACAAAGCCCAGCGAGCGATCAAACTAAGCATAGTACATAAAGTAGATACATCATCAATGCATGATAAAATACGCTCACCACGCCTGATGCATGAATGTCCTTAATCAAAACCGTTCCCCTTAACAATGAGACTCTAAGTCAGGTCAAGTACTATAGTAACACAGAGAACATCATCGGCCAACGGTACCATAAATGGATGGTAAATTACGGTGCCATAAATGGTGACAATAACGGTGCCATAAATGGATGACAATAACGGTGCCGTAAACGGATGACAATAATGGTGCCATAAATGGATGACAAATAATGGTGTCATAACGGATGGTATTCCGACCATATCAACCCCATGTTACCTAGGAAACCCGCAAGATCGGACTCACTCATCGAGATTATCCGCGAGCCCCCAATACAAATCTCGTCCTAGCGTTACCGAAGTACGACGATGACTTTATGGTATGGTGGGCTACCCAAAAATATGGTCCGTACCCATGGGTTTGTCCGACACCTACACCCCTGTCGGAAGGGTCGTAGTACTGGGTTCATCCCCTCCTAGCCAATTGACATCTATAGAATGCAATGATAATGATTACAATTCTACACATTGCGAGTGTAATCCGGAAGTTGAGTCCGTATTGCCTAATTCAGAGGTCACTACCTTCTCATTTTTTGACTTACACCCATACCAAAGTAACAATATGGCGGATGTGTTACCAAGATAACGGTCGGTCGTTCACATCCGAATCAATTTCACAATCCATCATAATAAAGAATTATAAATAAAGCATCTTATATTCTACACCCCTCCCCCCATAATAGCATGATCAATTTGTAAAGTCCGTCACTGTTCATACATGAATAAACCCTCCCCCATTCATTACACATAACACAGGGGAGATAATCATGCTCATGATGCCTAATTAATTCAACATGCATAAGTAATTGGATGTCTAATGAGAAACACTCCATAAAATAGTTCAAGTGTTCAATTCACTCACCGAGTACCACGCATAGGGAAAATAAGGACCTTCGTGCAATGTACGTCCCACCCACACGCATACATCAGCCTATCATGTCATAATAATAAGATGTAATGTGTGAGAGGTGGCCTTAACAAGGTCCCAAGGCTGGAACCAACCAAAACAGAGCATTCTGGTCTTGGCGGATGATGTACTGTGGTGTCTGGCGGATCATGCATCATCCGCCACTACATCATCCGCCAGAGTCTGAGAGAGTTTTCTTTATCTCCAATGGCTCCCAAATTGGGGCCAGAGTTTAGGGGCTCATCAGGGACAGCAAGGGGGGTACTGAGAGATCCAAATGAAGTAATTAGATCAGTGGTTAAGACTCTAGCTTGTCCCCCTCAGGTTGGAGCTTTATCCAAGCTTCCAACATCCATGGAAGTGGTGTCCATTTGAGGTTTCCAAGCTACCTAAGCTAATAGCTAAGGGATTAGCCCCTCCTTGAGCATTTATTGGCTCACATAGGTAGTAATTAGTGGGGTAGGTCTTTAAAAATGAAAAGCCCCTTGATAGGAGGATGGATTGGGCACCCATACACGAATTCCTCATAGATTTATATAGAAACAAGGTGGAAGAGATGGCTTACAATGAGTTCTAGACAAGAGTAACAAGCAGAGAAGTCCCTAAGCTAAGCTTGAGCTCCAAAATAGCCTCTCTACGGACTCCTACTCCATTGGTGAGTGATGAGCTGGTTGGGGAAGAGAGGTGAGCTCAAGAATAGCTCCAGTGGGGATGGAGACTTCCCTCTCTTTCTCTTTCTCCTCCTTTCTTCCTCCTTCTCTCACTCAAGCTTGCTCTCCACGTTTTTGGCTCCCTCTCAAGGGCTGGAGATGAGTGGAAGTAAAACAGAATAGGGTTTGCTTAGTTTATATAAGTGGTCTAAGTCTTGTTTGGCTTGGGATTGAGTTTAAGATTCAAAAATGGGTTTGCCTTTAAGGTGCAGCCCAAGTGGTCCAAAGGTTCATGATTAGTAGCCCATGGTGAACCTTGAGGTCCCAAATACCTAGGCTCAGTCCTTGGCTAAACCTTGGGTTAAGACAATGGCAAACCAAGCAGCCATCAGCCTCACAGAGACAATCTTGCAACCTGGCGGATCATGGGCTGGTGGCTCATGCATGATCCGCCAGTCCCAGACCTGGCAGTTCAGGCCCCCAATATGCCTAGGCTTCCAGGGTGGGTCCCAATTACTAAGGGGATATCAAGGGTCACACCTATTGTCACACCCTGAATTCTGAACCACCAGAATCTGTGACCAGAACATACAAATACGCTCCCACAATACCGTCAGGATCACAAATGCAGTATTTAAGCTAACTCATCCACACCGCACAAGACATAAATGATCAGGAGAGAATATAATATAATTAAATCAGAGTAAAGGAAGCTAAAAGATAATATAATAACATACGATCAATGTTTATCCCTGTTCCATGATCCACCACAACATACTCGGAACCATGATGACATCCCATTAGGACTTATATATTACATAGTATATAAATAATACATTCTTCATGACGGGATCAAAATATTGAAGTAGTTAGTATCAAAAATGTAATATCCAAGAAGTAAATTTCCAAAAAGGGCCACCGGCCCAATATCTCAAGAAGCTACTCTCCTAAGTAGCAAGTCTCATTGTAGCAGTCTGGTCCATGCTCCCCTTCCTCAGGGGCCCACCAGTCCTCGCCACTGCTGTCCTCAGTGGCTATAGGCTCCGAGCCGATTGGCTCCACCAAACCTGCATCATCATCTAAAAAGAAGTTTCCATGAGGGGTGAGCTCCACTAAGCCCAATGAGTAAATCGAATCATGCAAAGGGTTACAACATGCATGGATGATAATGTTATGATGCATGAGACAATGATTACATATGCACCTAACTCTAACCACTAAGTCAGGTATAGTACTACTGCAACGCCCTAGGTAGCATCCCCGGCCCTCCATCTCTCACACGCGGATGGCCTTCTGATGATGGCATACCCGAGTTACGCAGGGAGCCTGTCGGTCCCGGTCCTCAATTGGACTCATAGGTCCCAGCACCTCAATCGGTACAAACCGGTTTACCCAGCAAACCCCCAAAGTTAATCCTACTGCCATGGTTCCGATCCTAGCATTGGCATCGCCGCTCCCAGTACCTCAATCGAAACACATTGGTGTCCCCGTTGGGGAGTATCCAACACGTAAACCCCTGTTGGCAAGGGTTGTAATATGGGGTACGATATTGACCTAACCAACAACATCTAATACCTAAAAGGGGGGTACATACACGTGTAAGCCAGAGGCCGGGTCCAAAGTCCCTCTGCCGGGCTCGCTATCATCTCGCTCCCTCTAGCTTTACACGCACACATACAGTTACAATGTAATTATTGATCCCAAGCCCGGCGCACACTACGGTACTTGGATCCCATCACACTCACACATTCCATCATTATTAACCATTCTCACATTTCAATATAATGTCACATTCATTCACATCACATAATGTTATCCATCTCAACGCACACACACATCACATGCTCTCATGCTAGTGTCAGATTACAATCGAAGAATTTAAAGTAAAATGCACCCTACCTTATACATGTAATATGTAAGCATTTCAATCAACACATGGTCCATCAACCAACCATGCTCAATAACCATTCATACATATAAATAAAGGTAAATCACAACCATGATAACACATTTTCAAACATAGGTTCGGGTATCTGATTTCCTCACCTTGAGTTTTGGTTTGATCGAGCCGTGGGTGATCCAGCGTGCTAGAATGTGAGTCGACCCCCATGTTTGGGTGCCCTAGATGCACAAAAATACACACAAGAGGCTACTACTAAGGTTCCCAACAGGATAGGAATCAATAGGAGTTCAAAAAGGTTAATATTGCAAAATGGTAGAAGCAATTTTTGAAAATGGTAGAAGGGTTCTGGGTTGCTTCTACCGTTTTCATTCTACCATTTTTAAGTAGAGAGAAAAAGGTAGAAAGGCAGATCTAAAAAAGGTAGAAGGGCACCTGGGTTGCTTCTACCATTTTCAGCCGACTGCATCTACCTTTTTACAGAAAAGACCTACATTGAATACTTGGCTTGGGCTTTGGTTTCATGGCTCAAATGGGTACATCCTAGGGTTATACCATGCTATTATGGTTAGAGTTATCACCCAAATCTAGGGTTTTAGGTCTCTTAAATAAGAGGGTTTATAAACCTAAGCTTACACATGAGATGTGTTATAGATTTGAAATCAATGAACCCTAGCTTATGTATTCTTGAGCTAGAGTTGACATTGATGGCTTAGGTCACCAAATGGGGAGGACAGAAGCCTTTATTTACCACATCAAGGAGGTTTTAGTTTCTTCCATTAATGGTTTCTCCAATAGGTTAGTGAAGCCATTAATGGTAGGACACCACCCAAAATCCAAGGATGGAGAGATTAAATGGAGATGAGAGAAGTAATGGTGGTTAGGTGAGGGACTTACCAAATAGGGATGGTGAGTGAGTGAATCCTCCTCCCTTCCACACTTCCTTCTTCCTCTCCTTCTTTACCTTCTTCTCTTCTTCTCTTCTTTTCTCCCCAAATCGATTTAGGTTTAGAGTGAGATGGGAATAGTGGTTTTGGTGTTATCTATCCCAAAAGGTCCCTAGGGCATGTTTGGTTGGGTGTTGGTCCTTAGGCCTAAATGCTCTAGGGCCTGTTTGTTTGGACACCAAACCATAGGTTCATGCTCAAGTTATTGGGCCTCAACTTTATGAGGCCCACAGGCCATCTCCATCTTTAATTAAAGGGGTGCTACACCCCAAAGCCCAAATAAATTATCTATATGTAATATTATTTATACTATAATTGGAGCATAAGAATAATGGCTTACTCCCAGTCTTCGTAAAGCGGTACATCAAATTGGGCCGGGTCCCGTCGGTCCACCTGCGGAGGGTACTCCAAGAACACTTCATTGTTGACAAACTTCCCCCTGTCCTTGTCAATGAACCTGTCCTAATGACCTCCCCCATCTCAAAGTTAACGATCTTGTGGGACGGTTTGAGTATCATTGCCCATAGCTCCCTGGAGTACACCACCGCCGATTCTACACAGGTTTAACCAGACTGGTTAGATCGGGCTTTAAACTGGGGTTTAGGCACGGATTTAACATCCCCCCCACCTTATCAGAATTTCATCCTCAAAATTGAGACATACGGCATGTCGAACAAGTGAGATGCTTTGCTCGAACTTTGCTTTGCGCTCCTATGATGCTTCCTTTTGAGTGGTTCTTCCATTGGACTTTCACATAGGAGATAACACGATTACGGAGATTGTGTTCGTTCCTCTTGAGAATCTTCACAGGTTCTTCCACATAGGTCAGGTCCTTAGAAAGCTAAGGTGGTTCATGAGTTAAGACATGGGTCGGATCCGGAATGTACTATCATAGCATCAATACGTGGAACACGTCATGAATACCCGCCAATGTGGGAGGCAAGGCTAGTCTATATTCCACGGCCCTGATCCTTGCTAGGATCTCATATGGTCCAATGTATCTAGGACTCAACTTTCCTTTCTTGTCGAACCGCAACACCCCTTTTGTCGGTGATACTCGAAGGAATAACTTATCACCCTCGCTAAACTCGAGGTCCTCGCGCTTCAAATCCGCATAACTTTTCTGCCTTGATTGTGTAGCCTTGATTCGAGCTCTAATCAAGTTTACTTTCTCACATGTGGCCTATATTAACTTGCGCCCCAATATCCTACGCTCACCCACTTTGTCCCAGTACAATGATGTCCGACACTTTCTACCATACTGTGCCTCGAACGGTGCCATACCAATAGTAGCCTGGTAACTGTTGTTGTAAGCAAACTTGATGAGTGAGATATGTTCATCCCAGCTACCCCTCATATCAATGGCACAAGCTCTAAGCATATCTTCCAGCATCTATATAGTCCTTTCTGATTGACCATCGGTCTATGGATGAAAGGCCATACTAAAATTCAGTAGTGTCCCCATAGCCTGCTGGAAACCACCCCAAAACCTTGATGTGAATCTGGGATCATGATCCAAAATAATGCTCACTAGGACTCCGTGCAAGCGAACAACATTGTCCATGTACAATTTTGCTAACTTGTCTATAGGATAGGTCACCGTTATCGAAATAAAGTGTGCGGTCTTGGTGAGCCGATCCACAATCAACCAAATGGCATCAACCCCCTTTGCAGTTCGGGGCAAACCTGTGACGAAGTCCATGGTGATGTGCTCCCATTTCCATTCTAGAATTGGAAGTGATTACAAAAGCCCATAAGGTCGATGTCTCTCCGCCTTGACCTTCTAGCAGGTGAGACACTTCGACACTTTGACACAAACGTTGCCACATCAGCTTTCATCCCTATCCACCAAAAGTATAACTTCAAATCTTTGTACATCTTGGTACTGCCGGGGTGTAGAGAGTATGTAGAGCAATGGGCTTCATTTAAAATCTCTTTCCTCAACTACTCATCATTAGGTATACATAGCCTACCTCTGAATCGAAGTGTACCATCCCCGGACAAGGTAAAATCTGATTCCTCTTGCATCTCTCCCTGAATGCCATTTATCAGCTTCTGTAGTTCTGCATCGGCGGGTTGAGCTTCCTTGATTCTCTCCACCTATGAGGACTGTACTGACAAGGCGGCAAGTGACAGAACAGTGCTATCAATTAATAGTTCCAACTCCATCCTTCTGGCTTCCTCTATAAGCCGATCATTGACTGTCAACGCCGCCAGGGAGCAGGTTTATGATTTCCTACTAAGTGCATCAGCTACCACGTTCGCCTTGCCTGGATGGTACTAGATCATACGATCATAGTCTTTTATTAGTTCCAACCACCTCATCTGTCTCATATTCAACTCCTTCTGAGTGAAGAAGTACTTCAAGCTCTTATGGTCACTGAAAATTTCACTCTTCTCGCCATACAAGTAGTGGTGCCATATTTTTAAAGCAAATACTACCGCCGCTAACTCCAAGTCATGGGTGGGGTAGTTCTTCTCGTAGTCCTTCAGTTGCCTAGACACATAGGCAACCACCTTACCATGTTGCATCAAGACACATCCAAGCCCCAATTGAGACGCATCACTATAGACAATCATGCCACCAGTACATGATGGAAGTGTCAGAACTAGGGCACTGACTAGCCTCTTCTTTAGTTCTTGGAAGCTCTTCTCACACGCCTCTGACCATTCATATTTCACCCCCTTTCGAGTCAGCCTAGTCATCGATGCTGATATGTGAGAGAAATTCTCAATGAATCTCCTATAATAACTGGCCAATCCAAGGAAACTTTGAATCTCTCCCACATTCTTCGACGATTCCCAATCCAGTACCACTCGAACCATCCCTGGGTCCACTTCTATACCCTTCTTAGAGACGATGTGACCTAGGAGTGCCACCTGGTGTAGCCAAAATTCACCTTTGCTAAATTTGGCATACAATTACTTCTCTCTAAGCCTCTGCAAAACTAGCCTGAGGTGAATGGCATGCTCTTCCCTACTCTTGGAGTAAATCAAGATGTCGTCAATGAACACGATGACAAACTTATCAAGCACATCTTGGAAGACTCTATTCATTAACTCCATGAATGCAGCTGGGGCATTTGTCAACCCAAAAGACATAACTACGAATTTATAGTGTCCATACCTAGACCGAAAAGTAGTCTTGTTGATGTCACTATCCCTGATCTTGAGTTAGTGATAACCAGATCTCAAATCAATCTTAGAAAAGACCTTCGCCCCTTGAAGCTGATAATAAAGGTCATCTATCCTTGGTAGTGGATACCGGTTCTTGATGGTTAGCTTATTAAGCTCTCGATAATCAATGCACATCCGCATACTATCATCCTTTTTCTTAACAAAAAGGACCGGTGCTCCCCATGGAGACACGCTAGGCCGGATGAAACCTTTCTTTAATAGATCCTATAACTAAGTTTGCAACTCTTTCAACTCTGTAGGGACCATCCTATATGGTGCCTTGGACACTGGTGCTGCAGCTGGAACCAAGTCAATCATGAAGTCGGTTTCCTGATCTCGGGGTAATTCTGTTAGGTCATTTGGGAAAACATCAAGGTATTCGCTCACCACATCAATTTCAGTCAAAGGTTTGATCGTGGCTTCCAAGTCCATAACTGAAGCAAGGTAACCCTGACAGCCCGAATCCATCCACCTCCGCACTTGGAGGGCGGAAATCACTAAATTCTTTTGTTTCTTCTGGTCTCCTAAAAATGTAACCTTCTTCCCCTTCTCTGGTTTGAAAATAATCTATTTCTTGGCACACACTACATTTGCTTGGTAGTCTGCCAACCAATCCATTCCAAGGATGACATCGAAGTCAGTCATGTCAAGCTCGATGAGGCGTGCCATTGTCTTCCTACCACATACTTCCACCGTATAGGGCTCATAAACTAAATCTAGCTGTACTATACTGCCTGTAGGTGTACTAGTTGCCAACCCTTGTGTCAGATCTTTTGGGTCGATGCACATCTTCTAAGCAAAAGTGGGGGATATAAACGAGTGGGATGCCCCAGAGTCAAATAATACATGTGCAGGGGAATTAGCAAAAGATAAAGTACCTGACACATAATTCAAATTAATTCATGATATGCATGCATGAAACTAGTAATGCAAGCATAAAATTTTGGATAAGTTGGGTATTAAACCTATCACCACTCCGGGTGCGCTCTCTGCCTCAGAGTTGGTAATTGCGAACCCTTGCCCTGGTACTCTGTTGCCTGGGTGAGGCTGAAAGGCACGACCGACTGGGCGGGGTGGAGGTGGCCGTGAAGATATAGTCTGAGGCACATCAACTCTCTTCTGGGGGCAGTTTCTAGAAATGTGCCCGTATTGCTGACATGCAAAGTATTGAATGGGGATTGTAGTCTGTGAAGAAGCAGAAGACTGGGTGATGAGCGTGGGTTGGGGCACCTCAGATCTCCTGAACTGGAACGGTGCGGGGTTGACATAGTTGGGCTTGTGAATTTTACTGGGCCCTTGGCTTCCCTGATATGACATGGGCCGCTTTTCGGTACTAGACTGCATGTGGGAGGTATCTCTCTATCGGTCCTCAACCATCTTGGCCACCTAGACCACATCAGCGTACCTCTGAAGACTTTGAATCACCACTATGGCCTCAATACTATTCCTCAGGCCCCTCTCAAACCTGCTTGCCTTTCCTTGGTCGTTTCTAAGATGAGGAGGTGCAAAGTAGTGCAATTCCTCATACTTCTGTTGGTACTCTATCACCGACTTCAATCCCTGAACGAGGGACATAAACTCGGCCTCTTTCTTCTCCCTAAAGTTCTTGGGAAAATAATTCTCAAAGAACGCCACCTTGAATTGATCCCATGAAAGGTTTGGATAGATGGTCATGAGAGTCTCGCGCTCGCATTTCCACCAAGCTTCGGCTTCTCCCTCAAGTTGAAAATCGGCACAAGTTATCCTCTATTCATCGGTGCATCCCAATAAATCAAATATTTTCTCCATCTGTTGTACCCACTTGGAGGGGAGGAGTAAGTCACTTGTGGCCCCAGCAAAATTCTTGGGCTTCAACTTCTGAAACCTCTCCACAATCGGTATCATGGGGTTTACCACATGCAGGGCATGATACCCATAAGGGGGTAGAGTGTACACCTGAGGTGGTGGACGTGTGTTTTGAGCCCGTGGCACTTGGTCGGTCAACGGTGCTTGGAACCGAGCCCCTAGTTGGGTCAAGAGTTGCTCTTGACGCAATTCCTATTATGTAATCATGGTATCCATGTACTGTCGTTGTTCCATGTGGAATGCTTTGAGAATGTCACTCACTAGGGTAGTGACCTCACGACCTGATAGCCCCGGTACTGAGGGAGGAGGAATAGACGTGCCATAACCCCTAGAGGCATGCGGGTCAGGCCGAGGTGGAAGAGCTGCCGAAGGTGGTAAGTTAGCTGGATCCATGCTCTCGGCCGAATCTTGCCCTAAATTGGCGGCAGTCTCAGAGCTACTCCGAGTTAGAACCATCGCCAGGCCCTAGAGAAAACAACTGAGAATGGTTAGAATTATCACAATATAAGCATCAATTACACACGAAATTTCATAAGAAGGAATCCAAAATTCCCAAGATGACCTTAGGTCGACCATATTAATTCCTTCCCAAATATGCATCGTTAATAATGTACACCACATAATGAGGTTAATACATGAAAGAAGAGGGTACATAGGTCATTTTAGGGGCATAAGGTTGCCCAAGCAAGGGGGAGTGGGCCCCACATCACATGTAAGCAAAACCCAATCAGGATTCATTAAAAACATAAAATGGTAGAAGCAGTTAGAACAAAACGGTAGAAGGGTTAACCACTGTTCCTACCGTTTTGCTTCTACGTTTTTCTGGCAGAGGCAAAAAGGTAGAAGGGTATTGATGAAAATGGTAGATAGGATTTTTCCCGTTTCTACCGTTTTACCTGTACCTTTTTTCGGCAGAGGAGAAAAGGTAGAAGGGGTTTCCACCCTTTTCTGGGCATGCTTCCTACCATTTTCAAAAACGTGTTTGTTGTTTGTTTGTTTGTTTTTTTTTTTTTTTTAAAAAAGGGCCAACGGTCTTCATTCTTCTTATTCTCATACTCAACAAAACCGTGGAGGGGACTCTAGGGCATCCAAAGGAGGGTTTCGATTGTTCCCCTTCAAGCCTACAAGACTCATCCATCAATTTCTCCTCTCAATCCCCATCGAGGTATGCTTTCTCTTTCCCTTCAAAAATTTCAGAATTCCCACACATCCTTGGGAAAGTTTATAATGATTTTCTTCTCCTTCTCCCCATTTTCTTCTATGCCCACTATGGGAATCTTGTATGAGTTCTTATTCGTATACAATCTATGGAGGTTTTAATAACTCATGGCATGATTCATGCCTTCAATCCCCAACGTAACACCCCAAACCATGATCTTTCTCCAACCTTTGATCCTAGGGTTTGAGCTTGATGTTTCATGTTATGTAATGGATGAACATCTTAGTAAATTGTTGATTCTTCATGGGCTTGAGTCTTGCAACTCATGACACTAAGCATGGCAAGGGATTTATCCCTAAAACCCCCCTGTGTTTGTCATGGGTCCCATGTGATTTGATTATTTTTTTGTTCATGTGACGATGTCTTTCTGCAGCTTCTTATTTCTTCTCTTCAATCCCTTTTTTTTTTTTTGGTTCCATTGTTGTGTTAGTCAATATAACCTCTTTTGTATTCTTCAATTCGAAACCCAGATGTGAATTAATGAAAGAACCCAAGTTTTGTCCATCATTTCAAACCCACTAAGTTCTTCAATCTTAAAATAGCATTCCGTGTTGAAAGTATTTGAAGCTTAAGCAATGGGAACAGGTGGTGGTGGCTTGAGTGTTTTGATTATTATTTTTTTAATCAATTATACTCAAATCAAGCACCATTGCTTTAGAGATTTGGAGATGGCAATTGCAGATTTGAAGATTTATATAGAACAAAAAAAAAAAAACCCTGCTAAGCTATGCTACAGGACAAAGATTCTAAAAGAACCACCCACTTTAACATAAGCACTACGAATATACATTGTATAATGTGTAAATGACTACACAACTATAAAACATGTGATTATTCACTAAGTGATCTATGTGTATATTCTTTACAGTACTGTGTGATGTACTAATTAGTGTCGTATTAACACAGTAGTCAATATAGACAGTATTAACTTGAACATTGTGTTTACAAAATAATTTTCTATAAAGGTGTACTTGCATTGGTTCAATTTGCCTCTTTTTTCTTTTTTTGAAGTACATTGAATGTTTAATCTGAGGATTTAAGCTTAGCTCTCTGATTAAGGCTGTAATTAGTGGAAGTAACACAAGTTGAGAACAGAGAATGATAGAAAATTTTGGTTCCCCAATGCTTCAATTATCTTGGAGATACGGCGATCGTTTCTGATTTTGGTTAAAGATTCTAAAACCACACACTAAAATCATTGTGTATATGCTATTATTTTGTTAATTAGGGGGTGAATGTCTGTTACATAGTGAATATATGTCCGTATTTTTGCTTATAGAGTGGCCATATTAAACACGTATTAAATGCGTATTGTATTATTGCCGTATGCGTTTTATTACACCAGATTTTTTTTTTTTTTTTTGGGTTCTTATTTCCTATTCTCTTTGATGTGTAGGTACCCAACATGCCTCCAAGGGCAGCCGGTAGAGGTCATGGCAGAGGAGGAGGTGGAGCACAAGAAGGAGGGAGAGGTAGGGGTAGAATTCCACCCCCACAGCCATACGACGAAGCTCTATTTTGGTCTTGGGAGCAAGCGCATCGGATGGCTAACTGTGTAAACAAGACTGTGTTGAGTGAGAGGGATATCTACACAAGTCATCTGTCCTCATTCAAGGTTCAGGAGATGTTTGCTGCCCAAGGATGGACTTCTGTACTTGCATATCCTCATGGCGCATATCCGGATCTTGTGCGATACTTCTATGCAAATCTCAGCTTGGAAGAACGGAACGATGGAACATTATGCATTCATAGTAGGGTTAAGGGTAAGAATATTTCCTTCACCTCCGCGCAATTGGCTACTATTATCGGGGTCTCCAATGAAGGTGAGATGACTTACTACCCACCTAGGAGGGGAAGCACGTTGCACCTTACTCTGGAAGAACACACCACCATTAGTAGGTCCTTGAGACAAGACAATAGAAATGGAAGTTTTGACTACTCCATTTACCAACCCATTGCTAGGGTGTTTACTCGGTTAGTATAGGTGAACTTGTTGCCTACAGTACGTCATCTCGATGAAGCAGGGTTGATGACTTCCTTTGTAGCTTATTGCTTGATTACTGGGCGTTGCCTTAATCTCGCTAACTTGATTGTCCGGACCATGGCTTTCAAAGCTACTAGGCGAAATGAGAAGTAACTTTCCTATGGGAGGTTACTCACGGCCATTTTTGTGTATTTTAGGGTGGAGTTCGACGTGGAAGATGTGTTGGATGAGATGCCAACGAGGTTTTGTAAAACTGCCATCCGTAGGATGAGATTGAGGGGAAGAGAAGGTAGAGGTGAGGATCCTGTGTATACTGATGTGAGCTCAAGCGATAGTAACGAAGAGGAGGACAATGAAGAGGAGGGTAGCGGTGATGAGAGCAGCGAGGGAAGAGATGAGGTGGAAGGTGGGGATGAGGGAGGTGCAAGGCCCATGGCGGGCGATCCTCAGGACATTCAGGAACAGGCTGGTATGGAGGTCCTTTCGCAGAGTGATCGACACTCTAGGGAGGACAGTTATCACACTAGAGGGTCTATGCCACAGACGAGCCACCAGAGTGGCTTATGTCCTCGCTCATAGTTTGTTGGCACTCATGATGCGGAGGCAACTTCTTCCAGGGTGGCTGAGCCTACTCTTGGGTTTCTTGTTGGTCAGATGACCACCATCACCTCGCACCTAGATGCGTTCTAGGGCCAGCTAGCGGAGTTCGAGGGTATGTTCCCTGACATGCATGGGATGTGTCATGACATGCACGGGGCATATTACGACATGCACGGGATGTATCACGACATGCACAACAGAGTGGTCCATATGGAGCGTCGCATGAGCAGTGCCGGTTCTCCTAATATGCCACCACCGCCAGCACCACAGTGATGATAGTCGATTATATTTCATTCTTGTTGTCTCGGACTTAGAATTTTTAATTAACTGTTTTAACTTTATTTGACTCAGTTGTAATGTCTCTAGTCTTTGTCTTTTAAATGCTTAGTTGTAAATCTGGGTATCCTCCCAGATCAACACTATTTTGTTATTTATGGTTTCAAATCTCCTTAGCCCTTTAATTGTCTTCTAATTATTCGACGTGTTCTCATAAGCTTTTAGTTAACCCTATAAGGGAGTAAATCGGATCAGTAGGATCACGAGTTAACTTAAGGTAGAACATCACACTCTGATACCAGGTTGTCACACCCTGCATTCCGAACCACCAGAATCTATGATTGGAGCGTATAAATACACTCCCATAATACCGCCAGGATCACAGATGCAGTATTTAAGCTAACTCATCTACACTGCATAAGACACAAATGATCAGGAGAGAATACAATATAATTAAATCAGAGTGACGAAAGCTAAATGATAATATAATAACATACGGTCAATGTTTATCCCTGTTCTATGATCCACCACAACATACTTGGAACCATGATGACATCCCATCAAGACTTATGTATTACATAGTATATAAATAATACATTCTTCATGACGGGATCAAAATAATGAAGTAGTTAGTATCCAAAACGTAATATCCAAAAAATAATATCCAAGAAGTAAATGTCCAAAAAGGGCCACCGGCCCAGTATCTCAAGAAGCTACTCTCCTAAGTAGCAAGTCTCACAGTAGCAGTCTGGTCCATGCTCCCCTTCCTCAGGGGCCCACCAGTCCTCGCCATTGCCGCCCTCAGGGCCATAGGCTCCGAGCCGATTGGCTCCACCAAACCTGCATCATCATCTCAAAAGAAGTTTCCACGAGGGGTGAGCTCCACTGAGCCCATTGAGTAAATCGAATCATGCAAAGGGTTACAACATGCATGGATGATAATGTTATGATGTATGAGACAATGATTACATATGCACCTAACTCTAACCTCTAAGTTAGGTATAGTACTACTGCAATGCCCTAAGTAGCATCCTCAGCCCTCCATCTCTCACACGTGGATGGCCTTCCGGCGATGTCAAACCTGAGTTATGCAGGGAGCCTACCGGTCCCGGTCCTCGATCTGACTCGCCGGTCCCAGTACCTCAATCGGTACACACTGGTTTATCCAGCAAACCCCCAAAGTTAATCCCACTGCCACAGTTCCGGTCCTCGCATCAAAATCGCCACTCCCAGCACCTCAATCGGAACACACTGGTGTCCCCGTGGGGGATTATCCAACACATAAACCCCTGTAGGCAAGGGTCATAGTACGGGGTGCGATATCAACCTAACCAACAACATCTAATACCTAAAAGCGGGGTACGTACACATGTAAGCCAGAGGCCGAGTCCATAGTCCCTCTGCCGGGCTCGCTATCATCTCGCTCCCTCTAGCTTTACACGCACACATACAGTCACAATGTAATTATCGATCCCAAGCCCGGCGGACACTATGATACTTAGATCCGATCACACTCACACATTCCATCATCATTAACCATTCTCACATTTCAATATAATGTCATTCATTCATATCACATAATGTTATCCATCTCAACGCACACGCATATCACATGCTCTCATGCCAATGTCACATCGTAATTTAAGAATTTAAAGTAAAATGCACCCTAGCTTATACATGTAACATGTAAGCATTTCAATTAACACATGGTCCATCAACCAACCATGCTCAATAACCATTCATACATGTAAATAAAGGTAAATCACAACAATGAAGCATAACACATTTTCAAACATAGGTTCGGGTATCCGATTTTCTCACCTTGAGTTTTGGTTTGATCGAGCCATGGGTGATCCGGCGTGCTAAAATGTGAGTCGACCCCCATGTTTGGGTGCCCTAGATGCACAAAAATACACACAAGAGGCTACTACTAAGGTTCCCAACAGGATAGGAATCAATAGGAGTTCAAAAAGGTTAATATTGCAAAATGGTAGAAGCAATTTCTGAAAACGGTAGAAGGGTTCTGGGTTGCTTCTACCATTTTCATTCTACCATTTTTAGGCAGAGAGAAAAAGGTAGAAAGGCAGATTTGAAAAAGGTAGAAGGGCACCTGGGTTGCTTCTACCATTTTCAGCCGACTGCATCTACCTTTTTACAGAAAAGACCTACATTGAATACTTGGCTTGGGCTTGGTTTCATGGCTCAAATGGGTACATCCTAGGGTTATACCATGCTATTATGGTTAGAGTTATCACCCAAATCTAGGGTTTTAGGTCTCCTAAACAAGAGAGTTTATAAACCCAAGCTTACACATGAGATGGGTTATAGATTTGAAATCAATGAACCCTAGCTTATGTATTCTTGAGCTAGAGTTGACATTGATGGCTTAGGTCACCAAATGGGGAGGATGGAAGCCTTTACTTACCACATCAAGGAGGTTTTAGTACCTTCTATTAATGGTTTCTCCAATAGGTTGGTAAAGCCATTAATGGTAGGACACCACCCAAAATCCAAGGATGGAGAGATTAAATGGAGATGAGAGAAGTAATGGTGGGTAGGTGAGGGACTTACCAAATGGGGATGGTGAGTGACTGAATCCTCCTCCCTTCCACACTTCCTTCTTCCTCTCCTTCTTTCCCTTCTTCTCTTCTTCTCTTCTTCTTTTCTTTTCTCCCCAAATCAATTTAGGTTTAGAGTGACATGGGAATAGTGGTTTTGGTGTTATCTATCCCAAAAGTTTCCTACGGCATGTTTGGCTGGGTGTTGGTCCTTAGGCCTAAATGCTGTAGGGTCTTGGTTGGACACCAAACCATAGGTTCATGTTCAAGTTATTGGGCCTCAACTTTATGAGGCCCACATGCCATCTCCATCTTTAATTAAAGGGGGGCTACACCCCCAAGCCCAAATAAATTATCTATATGTAATATTATTTATACTATAATTGGAGCATAAGAATAATGGCTTACTCCCAGTCGTCGTAAAGTGGTACATCGAATCGGGTCGAGCCCCGTGGGTCCACCTGCGGAGGATACGCCAAGAACACTCTTTTGTTGACAAACTTCCCCCTGTCCTTATCGATGAACCTATCCTCGATGACCTCCCCCATCTGAAAGTTAACGATCTTGTGGGATGGTTTGAGAATCATTGCCCATAGCTCCTTGGAGTACACCGCCGCCGATTCTACACAGGTTTAACCAGACCGGTTAGACCGAGCTTTAAACCGGGGTTTGGGCATGGATTTAACACCTATGGGTCAGCACACCATTTACCCGAGGGGTATAATTGGGACATGACAATGAGAACGGTACGTACCTTCATCCCTCATTCGGGAGGGGTGGTCCTGGGGGAAGGTTGACGTACGTGGAGTCATCAACAAACCTTCCTCGATCCCTATCGAGAAACCTCTCATCGACTGGCTCACCACTCGACATGTCAAAGATCTTAAAGGTTGGCTTCACGGTATTGTTCCAGAGGTCACCAACATAATAGAGCTCCGCCCCTGCACAAAGGTTTAAGTTAGTTATGACTTGGTTACGGGTGTAATAATCTCCCCTCCTTATCAAAAATTTCGCCCTCAAAATTTGACGTACCTGATAGTCCGAATAGTTTTGGATGTTTTGCCCTTAGCTCACTCTCAAGCTCCCAGGATGCCTCTTGATCAGCGTGATTGCTCTGGCGCACCCGAACGTACGGGATTGATCGATTTCGAAGGTTATATTCTTTCCAGTCCAATATTGCCACAGGTCGCTCGTCTTACGTCAAGTCTTCGTTTACCTCCGGTAGCTCCTGGGAGAGTACATGAGATGGGTCTGGAACATATTTCTTCAGCATGGACATATGGAATGCTAGGGTAAATTCCACACATCACCCATTATGGTTTTGATGATAACAAATAAGTTAGTTGTACTAACCTGTGTTATATTGAATAGAGAGATTTCATAAGAGATTAGTATCAAGTAAGGGGGAGCATGTAAAAGCTTGATGCACTAAGACAAAGATTTCAAAAGAATGTTGTGAAGTGAAGGACTACGTTCAAGACTTCTATTCAAGCAACTCAATGGGATACAAGACCTCATAGAACTTGTTTAATCTTGTATCATGTTTATAGTCACAATTAATGTATTGCACACACTTGTATACATTCATTTAGATGGACTTTAGGAGGTTTAAATTAAACCCAATTCATGTGATCAAACCCAATTGGATTCATCCATGTAAGTCCAATAAAGGACTTGAAAATCCAACATATCGGATCATGAAACGGCATACCGGATCAGTGTTGCAATCTCAAGAAATTACTCACAGTAGCCTTCCAGCCCATGCCGGATTGTAATCCAGCATACCGGATCATAATCCAACATATCGGATCAATATCCAGCATACCAGATCAATATAATACTGTTATCTTTTGACTGTTATTGTTTTGTTCAATAAGG
>NW_025317768.1:0-31994 GCF_018873765.1 Telopea speciosissima
CCACACATCTATTAAGAGATAAGGACCTCTTTTAGAAAAGCCCAAGCCAAAAAAAGTACAGAAATGCCCCCAAATAACTCCAAACGACTCACCTGGTCTATTTAAACCGAAAATGAACATATACCGAAATAGGTATAGATTCAAAGGTCATGACTCTCAACATTGCATCCACCCGTCTAATAAGAGACAAGGACACTTTTTAGAAAATACCAAAACCAAAAAAATACAGAAATGCCCCCAAATAACCCAAAACGACTCACCCGGTCTAGTTTAAACCGAAAATGAACATATGCTGAAATAGGTATTGATTCGAAGGTGTTGATGCATAACATCGCATCCACATGTCTAATAAGAGATAAAGACACTTTTTAGAAAATGCCAAATCCCAAAAAGTACAGAAATGCCTCTAAATAACCCCAAATGACCCACCCGGTCTGGTTTAAACCGAAAATGCATACATATCGAAATAGGTATCGATTCGAAGGTCACGACCCTCAACATCGCATCCACACGTCTAATAAGTGATAAGGACACATTTTAGAAAATCCCAATCCCAAAAAAGTACAGAAACTCCCCCAAATAACCCCAAATGACCCACCCGACTTGGTTTAAACAAAAAATGAACCTATGCAGAAATAGGTATCGATCCGAAGGTCACGACCCTCAACATTGCATCCATATGTCTAATAACAGACAAGGACACTTTTTAGAAAATTCCAAACCCTAAAAAAGTACAGAAATGCCCCCAAAACGACCCACCCGGTCTGGTTTAAACCAAAAATGAACATATGTGGAAATAGGTATCGTTCCGAAGGTCCCGACACCCAACATCGCATCCACACGTCTAATAAGAGAAAATGAAACCTCTTAGAAAATACCAAACCCAAAAAAGTGTAGAAATGCCCCCAAATAACCCAAAATGACCCACCCGGTCAGGTTTAAACCGAAAATGAACATACGCCAAAATTGGTATCGATTCGAAGGTCACGACCATCAACATCGCATCCACACGTCTAATAAGAGATAAGGACACTTTTTAGAAAATCCCAATCCCAAAAAAGTACAGAAACTCCCCAAATAGCCCCAAACGACCCACCCGGTCTGGTTTGAACCGAAAATGAACATACGCTGAAATAGGGATTGATTCGAAGGTCACGACCCTGAACATCACATCCATACGTCTAATAAGAGATAAGGACACTTTTAAGAAAATCCCAACACAGAAAAAGTACAAATAATGCCCCCAAATAACCTAAACCGACCCACCCGGTCTGGTTTAAACAAAAAATGAACATATGTCAAAATAGGTATCGAGTCGAAGGTCACGGCCCTCATCATTGCATCCACACGTTTAGTAAGAGATAAGGACATTGTTTAGAAGATCCCAAGCACAAAAAAGTACAGAAAGGGCCCCAAATAACTCCAAACGACCCACCCGATCTGGTTTAAACCAAAAATGAATATATGTGGAATAGGTATCGATTCAAAGGTCACGACCCTCAACATCATATCCACACATTTAATAAGAGATAAAGACACTTTTTAGAAAATACCAAACCCAAAAAAGTACAGAAATGCCCCCAAATAACCCCAAATGACCCACCCGGTATGTTTTAAACCGAAAATGAACATATGTCGAAATAGGTATCGATTTGAAGGTCACGACCCTCAACATCGCATCCACAAGTCTAATAAGAGATAAGGACACCTTTTAGAAAATCCCAAGCCCAAAAAAGTAAGAAATGCCCCCAAATAACCCCAAACGACCCACACGGTCTATTTAAACCAAAAATAAACATATACCGAAATAGGTATCGATTCGAAGGTCACGACCCTCAACATCGCATCCACACGTCTAATAAGTGACAATGACACTTTTTAGAAAAACCAAAACCAAAAAAGTACAGAAATGCCCCCAAAAACCCAAAACGACCCACCCGACCAGGTTTAAATCGAAAATGAATATATGCCAAAATAGGTAACGATTCGAAGGTCACGATCCTCAACATCGCATCCACACGTCTAGTAAGAGATAAGGACACTTTTTAGAAAATGCCAAATCCAAAAAAGTACAGAAATGCCTCCAAATAACCCCAAACGACCCACCCGATCTGGTTTAAACCGAAAATGCACATATGTCAAAATTGGTATCGATTCGAAGGTCACGACCCTCAACATCGCATCCACACATCTAATAAGAGATCAGGACACATTTTAAAAAAATCCCAATCCCAAAAAGTGTACAGAAACACCCCCAAATAACCCCAAACGACCCACCCGGTCTTGTTTAAACCAAAAATGAACATATGCTGAAATAGGTATCGATTCGATGGTCACGACCCAAAACATTGCATCCACACGTCTAATAATAGACAAGGGCACTTTTTAGAAAATACGAAACCCAAAAAAACTATAGAAATGCCCCCAAATAACCCCGAACAACCCACCCGGTCTGGTTTAAACAAAAAATGAACATATGTCGAAATAGGTATCGATTCGAAGGTCACGACCCTCAACATCGCATCCACAGGTCTAACAAGAGGTACAGACACTTTTTAGAAAGTCCCAAGCCCAAAAAAGTACAGAAAGGGCCCCAAATAATTTCAAGCGATCCCCCAATCGGGTTTAAACAGAAAAAGAACATATGCGGAATAGGTATCGATTCGAAGGTCACGACTCTCAACATCGCATCCACATGTTTAATAAGAGATAAGGACACTTTTTAGGAAATACCAAACCCAAAAAAGTACAGAAATGACCCCAAACGACCCCTCCGATGTGGTTTAAATAAAAAATGAACATATGTCGAAATAGGTATCGATTCGAAGGTCACCACCCTCAACATTGCATCCACACATCTAATAAGAGATAAGGACACCTTTTAGAAAATCCCATGCCCAAAAAAGTACAGAAATGCCCCCAAATAACCCCAAACGACCCACCCGGTCTGGTTTAAACCGAAAGAGAACATATACAGAAATAGGTATCGATTAGAAGGTCACGACCCTCAACATCGCATCCGCACGTCTAATAAGAGACAAAGACACTTGTTAGACAATGCCAAAACCAAAAAAGGACAGAAATGCCTCCAAATAACCCCAAACAATCGACCAGGTTTGGTTTAAACTGAAAATGAACCTATGCGGAACAGGCATTGATTCGAAGGTCACGACACTAAACATCACATCCACACATCTAATCAGAGATAAGGAAACTTTTTAGAAAATACTAAACCAAAAAAAGTACAAAAATGCCCCCAAATAACCCCAAATGACCCACCTAGTCTGGTTTAAACCGAAAATGAACATATGTCGAAATAGGTATCGATTTGAAAGTAACGACCCTCAACATCGCATCCACAGGTCTAATAAGAGATAAGGACACTTTTTAGAAAATCCCAAGCCCCAAAAAAGTACAGAAATGCCCCCAAATAACTCCAAACGACCCACCCGGTCTGGTTTAAGCCAAAAATGAACATATGCTGAAATAGGTATCAATTCAAAGGTCACGACCCTCAACATCGCATCCACATGTCCAATAAGAAGTAAGGACACTTTTTAGAAAATCCCAAGCCCAAAAAAGTACAAAAGGCCCCAAATAATTTCAAACGACCCACCCGATCTGGTTTAAATAGAAAATGAACGTATGCCGAAATAGGTACGATTTAAAGGTCACGACCCTCAACATTGCATCCACACTTCTAGGAAAGAGATAAGGACACTTTTTAGAAAATCCCAAGCCCAAAAAAGTACAGAAAGGCCCCAAAATAACTCCGAACGACCCACCCGATCTAGTTTAAACCGAAAATGAACATATGCAGAATAGGTATCGATTCGAAGGTCAGGACCTTCAACATCGCATCCACACGTTTAATAATAGATTAAGACACTTTTTAGTGAATACCATTCCCAAAAAAGTACAGAAATGCCCCGAAATAACCCCAAATGACCCACCCGGTCTAATTTAAATCGAAATTGAACATATATCGAATTAGGTATCGATTCGAAGCAAACGACCCTCAACATCGCATCCACACTTCTATTAAGAGATAAGGACACTTTTTAGAAAATCCCAAGCCCAAAAAAATATAGAAATGCCCAAATAACCCTAAACGACCCACAAAGTCTGGTATAAACCGAAAATGAACATATGTGGAAATAGGTATCGATTCGAAGGTCACGACCCTCAACATCGCATACACACGTCTAATAAGAGATAATGACACCATTTAGAAAATCCCAAGCCCAAAAAAGTATAGAAATGCCCCAAATAACTCCAAACGACCCACTCGGTCTGGTTTAAACTGAAAATGAACATATGTTGAAATAGGTATCGTTTCAAAGGTCACGACCCTCAACCTCGCATCCACTTATCTAATAAGAGATAAGGACACTTTTTAGAAAATCCCAAGCCCAAAAAAGTATAAAAAGGCCCCCAAATAACTTCAAACGACCCACCCAATCTAGTTTAAATAGAAAATGAACATAAGCCGAAATAGGTATCGATTTGAAGGTCACGACCCTCAACATTGCATCCACACGTCTAGTAAGGAGATAAGGACACTTTTTAGAAAATCCCAAGCCCAAAAAAATACAGAAAGGCCCCCAAATAACTCCAAACGATCCACCCGATCTAGTTTAAATCGAAAATGAACATATGCGGAATAGGTATCGATTCGAAGATCACGACACTCAACATCGCATTCACATATCCAATAAGTGATAAGGACACTTTTTAGAAAATACCAAACCCAAAAAAGTGCAGAAATGCCCCCAAATAACCGCAAACGACCCACCCGGTCTGGTTTAAACCGAAAATGAACATATGTCGAAATAGGTGTCTTTTCGAAGGTCACTACCCTCAACATTGCATTCACACGTCTAATAAGAGATACGGACACTTTTTAGAAAATCCAAAGCCCCAAAAAAGTACAGAAATGCCCCCACATAACTCCAAACGACCCACCCGGTCTGGTTTAAACCGAAAATGAACATATGCTGAAATAGGTATCGATTCGAAGCTCAGGACCCTCAACATCGTATCCCCATGTCTAATAAGAGATAATGACACTTTTTAGAAAATCCCAAGCCCCAAAAAGTAAAACAAGGCCCCCAAATAACTTCAAACGACCCACCCGATCTGGTTTAAATAGAAAATGAACATATGCCGAAATAGGTATCGATTTGAAGGTCACGACCCTCAACATTGCATCCACACTTCTAGTAAAGAGATAAGGACACTTTTTAGAAAATTCCAAGCCCAAAAAAGTACGAAAAGGCCCCCAAATAACTCCAAACGACCCACCCGATCTAGTTTAAACCGAAAATGAACATATGCGGAATAGGTATCGATTCAAAGGTCACAACCCTCAACATCGCATCCACACATTTAATAAGCGATAAGGACACCTTTTAGAAAATCCCAAGCCCAAAAATGTATAGAAATGCCCCCAATTAACCCCAAACGACCTACACGGTCTAGTTTAAACCGAAAATGAACATATGTCGAAATAGGTATCGATTCGAAGGTCACGACCCTCAACATCGCATCCACATGTCTAATGAGAGAAAAGGACACCTTTTAGAAAATCCTAAGCCCAAAAAACTATGAAAATGCCCATAAATAACCTCAAACGACCCACCCGGCTTGGTTTAAACCGAAAATGAACATATATCGAAATAGGTATCGATTCGAAGGTCACAACCCCCAACATCGCATCCACACGTCTAATAGGAGATAAGGACACTTTTTAGAAAATCTCATGCCCAAAAAAGTTTAGAAATGCCCCAAATAACCCCAAACGACCCACCCGGTCTGGTTTAAACCAAAAATGAACATATGTCGAAATAGGTATCGATTCGAAGGTCAATACCATCAACATTGCATCCACACGTTTAATAAGAGATGAGAATACTTTTACAAAAATCCCAACCCTAAAAAAGTACCGAAATGCCACCAAATAACCCCAAACGACCCACCCGGTCAGGTTTAAACCGAAAATGAACATATGCCAAAATTTGTATCGATTCAAAGGTCACCACCCACATCATTGCATCCGCACGTCTAGTAAGAGACAAGGACACTTTTTAGAAAATCCACAGCCCAAGAAAGTACAGAAATGCCCAAATAACCCTTAACGACCCACCCGGTCTGATTTAAATAAAAAATGAACATATGTGGAAACAAGTATCGATTCGAAGGTCATGACCATCAACACCGCAACCACAAGTCTAATAAGTGATAAGGACATTTTTTAGAAAATCCCATCCCAAAAAAGTATAGAAATGCCCCCAAATAACCCCAAACGACCCACCTGGTTTGGTTTAAATCGAAAATAAACGTATACAAAAATAGGTATCGATTCTAAGGTCACCACCCTCAACATCGCATCCACACGTCTAATAGGAGAGAAGGACACTTTTTTTATAAGACCAAATCCTAAAAACTACAGAATTGCCTCCAAATAATCCCAAACGACCCACCTGGTCTGGTTTAAACCGAAAATGAACATATGTCAAAATAGGTCTCGATTCGAAGGTAGCGACCCTCAACATTGCAACCATACATCCAATAAGAGATAAGGACACTTTTCAAAAAATCCCAAGACCAAAAAAGTACAGAATTGTCCCCAAATAACCCCAAACGACCCACCTGGTCTGGTTTAAATAAAAAATGTACATATATCAAAATCGGTATGATTCGAAGGTCACGACCCTCAACATCGCATCCACACGCCTAATAAGAGATAATGACACTTTTTAGAAAATCCTAAGCCAAAAAAAGTACAAAAAGGCCCCCAAATAACTTCAAATGACACACCCAGTCTGGTTTAAACCGAAAATGAATATATGCGAAACAAGTATTGATTCGAAGGTCACGTCCCTCAATATCGCATCCACACATCTAATCAGAGATAAAGACACTTTTTAGAAAATACCAAAACCAAAAAAGTACAGAAATGCCCCCAAATAACCCAAAACGGCCCTCCCGGTCTAGTTTAAACTGAAAATGAACAGATGTCAAAATAGGTATCGATTCAATGGTCACGACCCTCAGCATCGCATCCACACATCTAATAAGAGATAACAACACATTTTAAAAAATACCAAACCTAATAAAGTGTAGAAACTCCACCAAATAACCCCAAACGACCCACGCGATCAACTTTAAACCGAAAATGAACATATGCCAAAATAGGTATAGAATCGAAGGTCACAAGCCTCAACATTGCATCCACACGTCTAATAACAGACAAGGACACTTTTTAGAAAATACAAAATCCAAAAAGTACAGAAATGCCCCCAAATAACCCCAAACGACCCACTCGGCTTGGTTTATACCGAAAATGAACATATGCCAAAATAGGTATTGATTCGAAGGTCACGACCCTCAACACCGCATCCACACGTGTAATAAGAGATAATGACACATTTTAGAAAATACCAAAAACCAAAAAAGTATAGAAATACCCCCAAATAATCCCAAACGACCAACCCGGTCTGGTTTAAAAAAAAAATGAACATATGTGGAAATGGGTATCGATCAAAGGTAACGATCCCCATCATCGCATCCACACGTCTAATAAGAGATAAGGACACTTTTGGGAAAATCCTAAGCCCAAAAAAGTACAGAAATGCCCCCAAATAACCCCAAACGACCCACCTGGTCTGGTTTAAATCGAAAATAAACATATGCAAAAATAGGTATCGATACGAAGGTCACCAGCCTCAACATCGCATCCACATGCCTAATAGGAGATAAGGACACTTTTTTGATAAGACCAAATCCTAAAAACTACAGAATTCCCTCCAAATAATCCCAAACGACCCACCCGGTCTGGTTTAAACAAAAAATGAACATATCTCAAAATAGGTCTCGATTCGAAGGTAGCAACCCTCAACATTGCAACCACACGTCCAATAAGAGGTAAGGACACTTTTCAGAAAATCCCAAGACCAAAAAAGTACAGAATTGTCCCCAAATAACCCCAAACGACCCACCTGGTCTGGTTTAAATAAAAAAAATACATATATCGAAATCAGTATGATTCGAAGGTCACGACCCTCAACATCGCATCCACACGCCTAATAAGAGATAAGGACACTTTTTAGAAAATCCTAAGCCCAAAAAAGTACAAAAAGGCCCCCAAATAACTCCAAACGACACACCCAGTCTGGTTTAAATCGAAAATGAACATATGCGAAACAAGTATTGATTCGAAGGTCACGTCCCTCAACATCGCATCCACATATCTAATCAGAGATAAGGACACTTTTTAGAAAATACCAAAACCAAAATAGTATAGAAATGCCCCCAAATAACCCAAAACGATCCTCCCGGTATGGTTTAAACTGAAAATGAACAGATGTCGAAATAGGTATCGATTCGAAGGTAACGACCCTCAACATGGCATCCACACGTCTAATAAGAGATAAGGTCACTTTTTACAAAATCCCATGGCCAAAAAAGTACAGAAAGCCCAAATAACCCTAAACGACCCACCCGATCTGGTTTAAATCGAAAATTAACATATGTGGAAATAGGTATCGATTCGAAGGTCACGACCCTCAACACCGCATCCACACATCTAATAAGTGATAAGGACACTTTTTATAAAATTCCATGCCCAAAAAAGTACAGAAATGTCCCTAAATAACCCAAACGATCCACCCCGTCTTGTTTAAACAAAAAATGAACATATGTCGAAATAGGTAGTGATTCGAAGGTCACGACCCTCAACATTGCATCCACACGTCTAATAAGAGATGAGAATACTTTTTCAAAAATCCCAAGCCCAAAAAAGTACCGAAATACCCCCAAATAACCCCAAATAACCCACCCGGTCTGGTTTAAACCGAAAATAAACATATACCGAAATACGTATCGATTCGAAGGTCATGACCCTCAACATCGCATCCACATGTCCAATAAGAGATAACGACACTTTTTAAAAAATACCAAACCCAATAAAGTATAGAAACTCCACCAAATAACCCCAAATGACCGACAGAGTCAACTTTAAACCGAAAATGAACATATGCCAAAATAGGTATAGATTCGAAGGTCACAAGCCTCAACATTGCATGCACACGTCTAATAAGAGACAAGGACACTTTTTAGAAAATATAAAATTCAAAAAAGTGCAGAAATGCCCCCAAATAACCCCAAACGACCCACTCGGCTTGGTTTATACCGAAAATTAACATATGCCGAAATAGGTATCGATTCGAAGGTCACGACCCTCAACACCGCATCCACACGTCTAATAAGAGATAAGGACACATTTTAGAAAATACCAAAACCAAAAATGTACAGAAATACCCCCAAAAAATCCCAAACGACCCACCCGGTCTGGTTTAAATAGAAAATGAACATATGTGGAAATTGGTATCGATTCAAAGGTAACGATCCTCATCATCGCATCCACACGTCTAATAAAAGATAAGGACACTTTTGGGAAAATCCTAAGCCCAAAAAGTACAAAAATGCCCCCAAATAACCCCAAACGACCCACCTGGTCTAGTTTAAATCGAAAATAAACATATGCAAAAATAGGTATCGATTCGAAGGTCACCACCCTCAACATCGCATCCACATGCCTAATAGGAGATAAGGACATTTTTTGATAAGACCGAATCCTAAAAACTACAGAATTCCCTCCAAATAATCCCAAACGACCCACCAGGTCTAGTTTAAACAAAAAATGAATATATGTCAAAATAGGTCTCGATTCAAAGGTAGCGACCCTCAACATTGCAACCACACGTCCAATAAGAGATAAGGGCACTTTTTAGAAAATCCCAAGACCAAAAGAGTACAGAATTGTCCCCAAATAACCCCAAACGACCCACCTGGTCTGGTTTAAATAAAAAATATACATATATCGAAATCGGTATGATTCGAAGGTCACGACCCTCAACATCGCATCCACACGTCTAATAAGAGATAAGAACACTTTTTAAAAAATCCTAAGCCCAAAAAAGTACAAAAAGGCCCTCAAATAACTCCAAACGACACACCCAGTCTGGTTTTAACCGAAAATGAACATATGCGAAACAAGTATTGATTCGAAGGTCACGTCCCTCAACATCGCATCCACACATCTAATCAGAGATAAGGAGACTTTTTAGAAAATACCAAAACCAAAAAAGTACAGAAATGCCCCCAAATAACCCAAAACGATCCTCCCGGTCTGGTTTAAACTGAAAATGAATAGATGTCGAAATAGGTATCGATTCGAAGCTAACGACCCTCAACATGGCATCCACACGTCTAATAAGAGATAAGGTCACTTTTTATAAAATCCCATGGCCAAAAAAGTACATAAATGCCCAAATAACCCTAAACGACCCACCCGATCTGGTTTAAACCGAAAATGAACATATGTGGAAATAGGTATCGATTCGAAGGTCACGACCCTCAACACCGCATTCACACGTCTAATAAGAGATAAGGACACTTTTTAGAAAATCCCATGCCCAAAAAAGTACAGAAATGTCCCCAAATAACCCAAACGATCCACCCGGTCTTGTTAAAATAAAAAATGAACATATGTCGAAATAGGTATTGATTCGAAGGTCACGACCCTCAACAATGCATCCACACGTCTAATAAGGGATGAGAATACTTTTTCAAAAATCCCAAGCCCAAAAAAGTACCGAAATGCCCCCAAATAACCCCAAACAACCCACCCGGTCTGGTTTAAACCGAAAATGAACATATACCGAAATAAGTATCGATTCGAAGGTCACGACCCTCAACATCGCATCCACATGTCTAATAAGTGATAACGACACTTTTTAAAAAATACAAAACCCAATAAAGTATAAAAACTCCACCAAATAACCCCAAACGACCCATGTGGTCAACTTTAAATCGAAAATGAACATATGCCAAAATAGGTATAGATTCGAAGGTCACAAGCCTCAACATTGCATCCACACGTCTAATAAGAGGCAAGGACACTCTTTAGAAAATACAAAATCCAAAAAAGTACAGAAATGCCTCCAAATAACCCCAAACGACCCACTCAGCTTGGTTTAAACTGAAAATGAACATATGCCAAAATAGGTATCGATTCGAAGGTCACGACCCTCAACACCGCATCCACACTTCTAATAAGAGACAAGGACACATTTTAGAAAATACCAAAACCAAAAAAGTATAGAAATACCCCCAAGTAACCCCAAACGACCCACCCGGTCTGGTTTAAATAGAAAATGAACATATGTAGAAATGGGTATATATTCAAAGGTAACGATCCTCATCATCCCATCCACACGTCTTATAAGAGATAAGGACACTTTTGGGAAAATCCTAAGCCCAAAAAAGTACAGAAATGCCCCTAAATAACCCCAAACGACCCACCAGGTCTGGTTTAAACCAAAAATGAGCGTATGAAGAAATAGGTATCGATTCGAAGGCCACGACCTTCAACATCGCATCCACACGTCTAATAAGAGAAAATGACACTTTTTAGAAAATACCAAACACAATAAAGTATAGAAATGCCCCCAAATAACCCAAAACGACCCACCCGGTCAGGTTTAAAACGAAAATGAGCATATGCCGAAATAGGTATCGATATGAAGGTCACGACCCTACACATTGCATCCACACGTCTAGCAAAGGGATAAGGTCACTTTTTAGAAAATCCCAAGCCCAAAAAAGTACAGAAAAACCCCCAAATAACTCTAAACGACCCACCTGATCTAGTTTAAACCGAAAATGAGCATATGCGGAATAGGTATCGATTCGAAGGTCACGACACTCAACATCGCATCCACACATCTAATAAGAGATAAGCACACTTTTTAGAAAATACCAAACCCAAAAAAGTATAGAAATGCCCCCAAATAACCCCAAACGAATCACCCGGTCTGGTTTAAACAAAAAATGAACATATGTCGAAATAGGTATCTATTCTAAGGTCACAACCCTCAACATCGCATCCACACGTCCAATAAGAGATAATGACACTTTTAAGAAAATTCTATGCCCAAAAAAGTACCAAAATGCCCCCAAATAACCCCAAACGACCCACCCGGTCTGGTTTAAATAAAAAATGAATATATATCAAAATACGTATCGATTTGAAGGTAACGACCCTAACCATCGCATCCACACATCTAATAAGAGATAAGGACATTTTTTAGAAAATCCCAAGCTTAAAAAAATACAAAAAGGCCCCCAAATAACTTCAAACGATCCCCCCGATCTGGTTTAAATAGAAAATGAACATATGCCGAAATAGGTATCGATTTGAAGGTCACGACCCTCAACATTGCATCCACACGTCTAGTAAAGAGATAAGGACACTTTTTAGAAAATCCCAAGCCCAAAAAAGTATAGAAATGCCCCAAACAACCATAAACTACCCACCCGGTCTGGTTTAAACCAAAAATGAACATATGTGGAAATAGGTATCGATTCGAAGGTCACGACCCTCAACACCGCATCCACTCGTCTAATAAGAGATAATGATACTTTTTAGAAAATCCCATGGCCAGAAAAGTACAGAAATGCTCCCAAATAACCCCAAACTACCCACCCAATCTGGTTTAAACTGAAAATGAACATATGCGGAACAGGTATAGATTCGAAGGTCACGACCTACAACATCGCATCCACACGCCTAATAAGAGATAATGAATCTTTCTAGAAAATCCTAAGCCCAAAAAAGTATAGAATGGCCCCCAAATAACTCCAAACAACCCACCCGGTCTGGTTTAAATCGAAAATGAACATATACAGAACAGGTATTGATTCGAAGGTCACGTCCCTCAACATCGCATCCGCACATCTAATAAGAGATAAGAACACTTTTTAAAAATTACCAAAACCAAAAAAGTACAGAAATGCCCCTAAATGACCCAAAACGACCCACACCGTCTGGTTTAAACTGACAATGAACATATTTCGAAATTGGTATTGATTCGAAGGTAACGACCCTCAACATCGTATCCACACGTCTAATAAGAGATAATGTCACTTTTTAGAAAATCCCAAGCCTAAAAATGTATGGAAATGCCCAAATAACCCTAAACGACCCACCCGTTTGGTTTAAACCGAAAATGAACATAAGTGGAAATAGGTATCGATTCGAAGGTCACGACCCTCAACACCGCATCCACACGTCTAATAAGAGAGATAAGGACACTTTTTAGAAAATCCCATGCCCAAAAAAGTACAGAAATGCCCCCAAATAACCCAAACAATCCACCCGGTCTGGTTTAAATAAAAAATGAACATATGTCGAAATAGGTATCGATTCGAAGGTCACGACCCTCAACATTGCATCCACACGTATAATAAGATATGAGAATAATTTTTCAAAAATCCCAAGCCCAAAAAAGTACCGAAATGCCCCCAAATAACCCCAAACGACCCACCCGATCTGGTTTAAATCGAAAATGAACATATTTCAAAAAAGGTATCGATTCGAAGGTAACGACCCTCAACACGTCTAATAAGAGATAAGGTCACTTTTTAGAAAATCCCAACCCAAAAAAGTATGAAAATGCCCAAATAACCCTAAACGACCCACCCGGTTTGGTTTAAATAAAAAATGAACATAAGTGGAAATAGGTATCGATTCAAAGGTCACGACCCTCAACACCGCATCCACACATCTAATAAGAGACAAGGACACATTTTAGAAAATACCAAAACCAAAAAAGTACAGAAATACCCCCAAATAACCCCTAACGACCCACCCGATCTGGTTTAAATAGAAAATGAACATATGTGGAAATGGGTATCGATTCAAAGGTAACGATCCTCATCATCGCATCCACATGTCTATTAAGAGATAAGGACACTTTTGGGAAAATCCTAAGCCCAAAAAAGTATAGAAATGCCCCTAAATAACCCCAAACGACCCACCTGATCTGGTTTAAACCGAAAATGAACGTATGAGAAAATAGGTATCGATTCGAAGGTCACGACCTTCAACATCGTATCCACACGTCTAATAAGAGAAAATGACACTTTTAGAAAATACCAATAACAATAAAGTATAGCAATGCCCCCAAATAACCCAAAACGACCCACCCGGTTAGGTTTAAAATGAAAATGAATATATGCCAAAATAGGTATCGATTTGAAAGTCACGACCCTAACCATCGCATCCACACGTCTAATAAGAGATATGGACACTTTTTAGAAAATCCCAAGCCCCAAAAAAGGCCCCCAAATAACTTCAAACAACCCACTCGATCTGGTTTCAATAGAAAATGAACATATGCCAAAACAGGTATCGATTTGAAGGTCACGACCCTACACATTGCATCCACACGTCTAATAAAGAGATAAGGTCACTTTTTAGAAAATCCCAAGCCCAAAAATGTACAGAAAGGCCCCCAAATAACTCTAAACGACCCACCTGATCTAGTTTAAATCGAAAATGAGCATATGCGGAATGGGTATCGATTCGAAGGTCACGACACTCAACATCGTATCCACACATCTAATAAGAGATAAGCACACTTTTAGAAAATACCAAACCCAAAAAAGTACAGAAATGCCCCCAAATAACCCCAAATGAACCACCCGATCTGGTTTAAATCGAAAATGAACATATGTCGAAATAGGTATCGATTTGAAGGTAACGACCCTAACCATCGCATCCACACATCTAATAAGAGATAAGGACACTTTTTAAAAATTCCCAAGCCCAAAAAAGTATAGAAATGACCCCAAATAACTCCAAACGACCCACCCGATCTAGTTTAAACCGAAAATAAATATAGGCTGAAATAGGTATCGATTCAAAGGTCACAACCTTCAACATCGTATCCACTTGTCTAATAAGAGATAAGGACACTTTTTAAAAAATCCCAAGCCCAAAAAAGTACAAAAAGACCCCAAATAACCTCAAACGACCCACCCGATCTAGTTTAAATAGAAAATGAACATATGCCGAAATAGGTATCGATTTGAAGGTCACGACCCTCAACATTGCATCCACACATCTAGTAAAGAGATAAGGACACTTTTTAGAAAATCCCAAGCCCAAAAAAGTACAGAAATGCCCCAAATAACCATAAACGACTCACCCGGTCTGGTTTAAATCGAAAAATGAACATATGTGAAAATAGGTATCGATTCGGAGGTCACGACCCACAACACCGCATCCACTCGTCAAATAAGAGATAATGACACTTTTTAGAAATTCCCATGGCCCGAAAAGTACAGAAATGCCCCCAAATAACCCCAAACTATCCACCGAATCTGGTTTAAACTGAAAATGAACATATGTGGAACAAGTATCGATTCGAAGGTCACGACCTACAACATCGCATTCACACGCCTAATAAGAGATAATGACACTTTCTAGAAAATACTAAGCCCAAAAAAGTATAGAATGGCCCCCAAATAACTCCAAACGACCCACCCGGTCTGGTTTAAACCGAAAATGAACATATACAGAACAGGTATTGATTCGAAGGTCACGTTCCTCAACATCGCATCCGCACATCTAATAAGAGATAAGAACATTTTTTAGAAAATATCAAAACCAAAAAAGTATAGAAATGCCCCTAAATGACCCAAAACAACCCACCCCGTCTGGTTTAAACTGAAAATGAACATATTTCGAAATTGGTATCGATTCAAAGATAATAACCCTCAACATCGTCTCCACACGTCTAATAAGAGATAAGGTCACTTTTTAGAAAATCCCAAGCCTAAAAAAGTATGGAAATGCCCAAATAACCCTAAACGACCCACCCGGTTTGGTTTAAACCGAAAATGAACATAAGTGGAAATAGGTATCGATTCGAAGGTCACGACCCTCAACACCGCATCCACACGTCTAATAAGAGAGATAAGGACACTTTTTAGAAAATCCCATGCCCAAAAAAATACAGAAAATGCCCCCAAATAACCCAAACGATCCACCCGGTCTGGTTTAAACAAAAAATGAACATATGTCAAAATGGGTATTGATTCGAAGGTCACGACCCTCAACATTGCATCCACACGTCTAATAAGATATGAGAATACTTTTTCAAAAATCCCGAGCCCAAAAAAGTACCGAAATGCCCCCAAATTACCCCAAACGACCCAACCGATCTGGTTTAAACTGAAAATGAACATATTTCAAAAAAGGTATCGATTCAAAGGTAACGACCCTCAACACGTCTAATAAGAGAAAAGGTGACTTTTTAGAAAATCCCAAGCCCAAAAAAGTATGGAAATGCCCAAATAACCCTAAACGACCCACCCGGTTTGGTTTAAATAAAAAATGAACATAAGTGGAAATAGGTATCGATTCGAAGGTCACGACCCTCAACATCGCATCCACATGTCTAATAAGAGAGATAAAGACACTTTTTAGAAAATCCCATACCCAAAAAAGTACAGAAATGCCCCCAAATAACCCAAAGAATCCACCCGGTCTGGTTTAAACAAAAAATGAACATATGCCGAAATAGGTATCGATTCGATGGTCACGACCCTCAACATTGCATCCACACGTCTAATAAGAGATGAGAATACTTTTTCAAAAATCCCATGCCCAAAAAAGTACAGAAATGCCCCCAAATAACCCAAAGAATCCACCCGGTCCGGTTTAAACAAAAAATGAACATATGCCGAAATAGGTATCGATTCGAAGGTAACGACCCTCAACATCGTATCCACACGTCTAATAAGAGATAAGGTCACTTTTTAGAAAATCCCAAGGCCAAAAAAGTATGGAAATGCCCAAATAACCCTAAACGACTTACCCGATTTGGTTTAAACAAAAAATGAACATTAGTGGAAATAAATATCGAATCGAAGGTCACGACCCTCAACACCACATCCACACGTCTAATAAGAGAGATAAGGACACTTTTTAAAAAATCCCATGCCCAAAAAAGTACTGAAATGCACCCAAATAACCCAAACGATCCACCCGATCTGGTTTAAATAGGTATCGATTCGAAGGTCACGACCCTCGATTTTGCATCCACACGTCTAATAAGAGATGAGAATACTTTTTCGAAAATCCTAACCCCAAAAAAATATCGAAAAGCCCACAAATATCCCCAAACGACCCACCCGATCTGGTTTAAATCGAAAATGAACATATGCCAAAATACGTATCGATTCGAAGGTCACGACCCTCAACATCGCATCCACACATCTAATAAGAGATAATGATACTTTTTAAAAAATCCCAAGCCCAAAAAAGTACAGAAATGCCCCCAAATTACCCTAAACGACCCACCCAGTCTGGTTAAAACCGAAAATGAACATATGCAGAATAGATATTGATTAGAAGGTCACGACCCTCAACATTGCATCCACACATCCAATAAGAGATAATGACAGTTTTTAAAAAATACCAAATCCAAAAAAGTACAGAAATGCCCCCAAATAACCCAAACGACCCACCTGGTCTGGTTTAAACCGAAAATGAACATATGTCGAAATAGGTTTATCCCCCGGACAGTGGGGATGGGGAAACTATTATTTAACCCCCGGACTTTCCTGAAGACCTGATGAGGCAGATTCATAATGATACTGATAGGAAGACCTACTTTAGGATTCCGTGATTGGGTGGGTCTTGCCTTTTCTTTGTATTTTCGAGGGGTCTGTCCTCGGGGGGTGTGGGGCCTCTTCGTCTCCCTTAGGTCTGTCTAAGGGGAGGTGATTGGCTGCCTTCTTTTGTATCTACTTTTTTCGTTCTATACACTCACATATTACCTATAAAAAAAAAAGGTTTCTATTAGAAGGTCACGACCCTCCAAATTGCATCCACACATCTATTAAGAGACAAGGACACTTTTTAGAAAATACCAAACCAAAAAAAGTACTGTAACGCCCCAAAATAACACAAAACAACCCTCCCGGCCTGGTTTAAAGCGAAAATGAACATATGTCGAAATTGGTATCAATTCGAAGGTAACGACCATCAACATCACATCCACACGTCTAATAAGAGATAAGGACACTTTTCAGAAAATCCCAAGCCCAAAATAGTACAGAAATGCCCCAAATAACCTCAAACGACCCACGCGGTCTAGTTTAAACTGAAAATGAACATATGTGGAAATAGGTATCAATTCGAAGGTCACGACCCTCAACACCGCATCGACACATCTAATAAGTGGTACGGACAATTTTTAGAAAATCCCAAGCCCAAAAAGTACAGAAATGCCCCAAATAACCTCAAACGACCCACACGGTCTAGTTTAAACTGAAAATGAACATATGTGGAAATAGGTAACGATTCGAAGGTCACGACCCTAAACACCGCATCAACACATCTAATAAGTGGTACGGACACTTTTTAGAAAATCCCAAGCCCAAAAAGTACAGAATTGCCCCCAAATAACCCCAAACGACCCACTCAGTCTGGTTTAAATAAAAAATGAACGTATGCCAAAAATGCTATCGATTCGAAGGTCACGACCCTCAACATCGTATCCACACATCCAGTAAGTGATAAGGACATTTTTTAGAAAATCCCATGCCTAAAAAAGTATACAAAGCCCCCAAATAACTCCAAATGACCCACCCGGTCTGGTTTAAACTGAAAATGAACATATGCGGAATAGGTATCGATTCGAAAGTCACGACCCTCACTATCTCATCCACATGTCTAATAAGAGATAAAGACACTCTTTAGAAAATACCAAACCCAAAGAAGTACAGAAATGCCCCGAAAGAACCCCAAAAGTCATACCCGGTCTGGTTTTTAATAGTAAATGAACATATGTCAAAATAGGTATCGATTCGAAAGTCACGACCCACAACATCGCATCCACACGTCTAATAAGAGATAAGGATACTTTTTAGAAAACCACAAGCCCTAAAAAGTACCGAAATGCCACAAAATAACCCTAAACGACCCACCCGGTCTAGTTTAAATAAAAAATGAATATATGCGAAATAGGTATCGATTAGACGGTCACGAACCCCAACATCGCATCCACACGTCTAATAAGAGATAAGGACACTTTTTAGAAAACCTCAAGCCAAAAAAAGTACATAAATACCCCTAAATAACCCCAAACGACCCACCCGATCTGGTTTAAACTAAAAATCAACATGCTGAAATAGGTATCGAGTCGAAGGTCACGACCCTCAAGATCGCATCCACACATCTAATAGGAGATACGGACACTTGTTAGATAAGACCAAACCCTAAAAACTACAGAAATGGCTCCTAATAATCCCAAACGACCCAACCTATCTAGTTTAAACAAAAAATGAACATATGTCGAAATAGGTATCGATACGAAGCTCACGACCACCAACATCGCATTCACACGTATATTAAGAGATAAGGAGACTTTTTTGAAAATCTCAGGCCCAAAAAAGTATAGAAAGGCCCCCAAATAACTCCAAACAACCCACCCAGTCTGGTTTAAGCCAACAATGAACATAAGCGAAACAGGTATTGATTCGAAGGTCACGACCCTCAACATCGCATCCACACATCTAATAAGAGATAAGGACATATTTTAGAAAATACCAAACCCAAAAAAGTACAGAAATGCCCCCAAATAACCCCAAATGACCCACCCGGTCTGGTTTAAACCGAAAATGAACATATGTCAAAATAGGTATCAATTCGATGGTCACGACCCTCAACATCGCATCCACACATCTAATAAGAGATAAGGATACTTTTTAGAAAACCACAAGCCCTAAAAAGCACCGAAATGCCCCAAAATAACCCCAAACGACCCATCCGGTCTGGTTTAAATTGAAAATGAACATATGCGAAATAGGTATCGATTAGAAGGTCACGACCCTCAACATCGCATCCACACATCTAATAAGAGATTAAGACACTTTTTAGAAAATCTCAAGCCAAAAAAAGTACGTAAATGCCCCTAAATAACCCCAAATGACCCACTCGGTCTAGTTTAAACCGAAAATCAACATATGCCGAAATAGGCATCGATTCGAAGGTCACGACCCTCAAGATCGCATCCACACGTATAGGAGATATGGACACTTGTTAGATAAGACCAAACCCTAAAAACTACAAAAATGGCTCCAAATAATCCCAAACGACCCAACCTGTCTGGTTTAAACAAAAAATGAACATATGTCGAAATAGGTATCAATTCGAAGCTCACGACCCCCAACATCGTATTCACACGTCTAATAAGAGATAAGGAGACTTTTTAGAAAATCCCAGGCCCAAAAAAGTATAGAAAGGCCCCCAAATAACCCCAAACGACCCACCCAGTTTGGTTTAAACCGAAAATGAACATATGTCTAAATAGGTATCAATTCGATGGTCACGACCCTCAACATCGCATCCACACATCTATTAAGAGTTAAGGACACTTTTTAGAAAATCCAAAGCCCAAAAAGGTACCGAAATGCCACCAAATAACCATAAACGACCGACCCGGACTGGTTTAAATCGAAAATGAACATATGTCCAAATAGGTATCGATTCAAAGGTAAAGACCCTCAACATCGCATCCACACATCTAATAACAGATAAGGACACTTTTTATAAAATCTCAAGCCCAAAAAAATATAGAAATGTCCCAAATAACCCTAAACGACCCACCCGGTCTGGTTCAAACTGAAAATGAACATATGTGGAAATAGGTATCGATACGAAGGTCACGACCCTCAACACCGCATCCCCACGTCTAATAAGTGATAAGGACACTTTTTAGAAAATCCCATGCCCAAAAAAGTACAGAAATGCCCCCAAATAACTCCAAACAACCCACCCGGTCTGGTTTAAACAAAAAATGAGCATATGTCGAAATTGGTATCGATTCTAAGGTCACGACCCTCAACATTGAATCCACACGTCTAATAAGAGATAAGGTCACTTTTTCGAAAATCCCAAGCTCAAAAACGTGCCGAAATGCCCCCAAATAATCCCAAATGACCCACCCGGTCTGGTTTAAACCAAAAATGTACACAAGCCAAAATAGGTATCGATTCAAAGGTCACCACCCTCAACATTGCATCCACATGTCTAATAGGAGATAAAGACACTTTTTAGATAAGATAAAACCCTAAAAAGTATAGAAATGCCTCCATATAATCCCAAACGACCAACCCGGTTTGGTTTAAACCAAAAATGAACATATGTCAAAATAGGTATAGATTTGAAGGTCACGACCCTCAACATCGCATCCACACATCTAATAAGAGATAAGGACACATTTTAGATAATCCGAAGCCCAAAAAGAATAGAAATGGCTCCAAATAACCCCAAACGACCCACCCAAACTGGTTTAAACCGCAAATGAACATATGCCAAAATAGGTTTCGATTCGAAGGTGGCGACCCTCAACATCGCATCCACACGTGTAATAAGAGATAAAGACACTTTTTAGAAAATCGCAGACACCGAAAAAGTTGAGAAGTGCCCCCAAATAACCCTAAATGACCCACCCTTTCTGGTTTAAATAAAAAATTAACATATGCGGAATAGGTATTGAATCGAAGGTCCCAACCCTCAATATCGCATCCACACATCTAGTAAGAGATAAAGATAGTTTTTAAAAAATACCAAACCCAAAAAAGTAAAGAAATGCTCCCAAATAACCCCAAACGATCCACCCGGTCTGGTTTAAACCGAAAAGGAACATATGTCGAAATAGGTTTCGATTAGACGGTCCCGACCCTCCACATCGCATCCACACGTCTAATAAGAGACAAGGACACTTTTTAGAAAATACCAAACCAAAAAAGTACCGTAATGCCCCAAAATAACCCCAAACGACCCACCCGATCTGGTTTAAACTGAAAATGAACATTTTTGAAATAGGTATCTATTCGAAGGTCACGACCCTCCACATTGCATCCACACATCTAATAAGAGATAGGGACACCTTTTAGAAAATACTAAACCCAAAAAAGTACAGAAATGCCCTCAAATAATACCAAAATGACCCACCCGACCTGGTTTAAAGCGAAAATGAACATATGTCGAAATTGGTATCGATTCAAAGGTAACGACCATCAACATCGCATCCACACGTCTAATAAGAGATAAGGACACTTTTTAGAAAATCTAAAGGCCAAAAAAGTACAAAAATGCCCCAAATAACCTCAAACGACCCACCCGATCTGGTTTAAATAGAAAATAAACATATGTGGAAATAGGTACCGATTCGAAGGTCACGACCCTCAACACCGCATCGACATGTCTCACAAGTGGTACAGACACTTCTTAGAAAATCCCAATGCAAAAAAGTATAGATTTGCCCCCAAATAACACCAAACGACCCACCTAGTCTGGTTTAAATAAAAAATGAACGTATGCCGAAATAGGTATCAATTCGAAGGTCACGACCCTCAACATTGCATCCACACATCTAGTAAGAGATAAGGACACTTTTTAGAAAATCCCAAGCCCAAAAAGGTATCGAAAGCCCCCAAATAACTCCAAACGACCCACCCGGTCTTGTTAAAACTGAAAATGAGCATGTGCGGAATAGGTAACGATTCAAAGGTCACGACCCTCAACATCTCATCACACGTATAATAAGAGATAAGGACAGTTTTTAGCAAATACCAAACCCAAAGAAGTACAGAAATGCCCCCAAACAACCCCAAACGTACCACCCGGTCTGGTTTAAATCAAAAATTAACATATGTCAAAATAGGTATCGATTCGAAGGTCACGACCCTCAACATCGCATCCACACGTCTAATAAGAGATAAGGACACATTTTTGAAAATCACAAGTCCAAAAAAATACCAAAATGCCCCGAAATACCCAAAACGACCCACCCGATCCAGTTTAAACCGAAAATGAAGATATGCGAAATAGGTAACGATTAGAAGGTCACGACCCTCAACATCGCATCCACGCATTTAATAAGAGACAATGACACTTTTCAGAAAATACCAAAACCAAAAAAGTGCAGAAATGCCCCCAAATAAACCCAAACGACCCACCCGATTTGGTTTAAACTGAAAATGAACATACGTCGAAATAGGTATCAATTCGAAGGTAACGACCCTCAACATCGCATCCATACATCTAATAAGCAATAATGACACTCTTTGGAAAATCCCAAGCCCAAAAAAGTACCGAAATACCCCCAAATAACCCCAAATGACCCACCCGGTCTGGTTTAAACCGAAAATGAACATATGCCAAAATAGGTATCGATTCGAAGGTCACCATCCACATCATCTCATACACACGTCTAGTAAGAGAAAAGGACACTTTTTAGAAAATCCCAACCCCAAAAAAGTACAAAAAGGCCCAACTAACCCTAAACGACCCACACGGTCTGGTTTAAACCGAAAATGAACATATGTGGAAATAGGTATCAATTCGAAGGTCACGACCATCAACACCGCATCTACACGTCTAATAAGAGATAAGGACACTTTTTAGAAATCTCATGCCCAAAAAAATATACAAATGCCCCCAAATAACCCCAAACGACCAACCCGGTCTGGTTTAAATCGAAAATGAACATACGTGGAAATAGGTATCAATTCGAAGGTCGCGACCATCAACACCGCATCCACACGTCTAATAAGAGATAAGGACACTTTTTAGAAAATTCAAAGCCCAAAAAAGTACAGAAAGGCCCCCAAATAACTCCAAACGACCCACCCGGTCTGGTTTAAACCGAAAATAAACATATGCAGAACAGGTATTGATTTGAAGGTCACGACCCTCAACATCGCATCCACACATCTAATAAGGGATAAGGACACTTTTTAGAAAATACCAAACCCAAAAAGGTATAGAAATTCCCCCAAATAACCCCAAACGACCCACCCGGTCTGGTTTAAACCAAAAATGAACATATGTCAAAATAGGTATCAATTCGATGGTAATGACTCTTAACATCGCAACCACACATCTAATAAGAGTCGAGGACACTTTTTAGAAAATACCCAGCCCAAAAAAGTATCGAATTGCCACCAAATAACCCCAAACGACTCACCCGGTCCGGTTTAAATAAAAAATGAACATATGTCCAAATAGGTATCGATTTGGAGGTAAAGACCCTCAACATCGCATCCACACGTCTAATAAGAGATAAGTACACTTTTTAAAAAATCCCAAGCACAAAAAAGTACAGAAATGCCCCAAATAACCATAAACGACCCACCCGATTTGGTTTAAACCGAAAATGAACATATGTGGAAATAGGTATCGATTCGAAGGTCATGACCCTCAACACCGCATCCACACATCTAATAAGAGATAAGGACACTTTTTAGAAAATCCCATGCCCAGAAAAGTATAGAAATGCCCCCAAATAACACCAAATGACCCCCCAGTTTTGTTTAAACTGAAAATGAACATCTACGGAATAGGTATCGATTCGAAGGTCATGACCCACAACATCGCATCCGCACACCTAATAAGAGATAATGACACTTTCTTGAAAATCCTAAGCCCAAAAAGGTATAGAAAGGCCCCCAAATAACTCCAAATGACCCACCCGGTCTGGTTTAGACCGAAAATGAACATATGCGGAACAGGTATTGATTCGAAGGTCACGTCCCTAAACATCGCATACGCACATCTAATAAGGGATAAGAACAATTTTTAGAAAATACCAAACCATAAAAGTACAGAAATGCACCTAAATGACCCAAAAATGACTCACCCGGTCTGGTTTAAACCGAAAATGAACATATGTCGAAATAGGTATCTATTCGAAGGTAATGACCCTCAACATCGTATCCACACATCTAATAAGGGATAAGGTTACTTTTTAGAAAATCCCATGCCCAAAAAAGTATGGAAATGCCCAAATAACCCAAAACGACCCACCCGGTTTGGTTTAAGGTCACAACCCCCAACACCGCATCCACACGTCTAATAAGAGAGATAAGGACACTTTTTAGAAAATCCCATGCCCAAAAAAGTACAGAAATGCCCCTAAATAACTCAAATAATCCTCCCGGTCTGGTTTAAACAAAAAATGAACATATGTCGAAATAGGTATCGATTCGAAGGTCACGATCCTCAACATTGCATCCACAAGTCTAATAAGTGATGAGAATACTTTTTCAAAAATCCCAAGCCCAAAAAAGTACCGAAATGCCCCCAAATTACCCCAAACGACCCACTCGGTCTAGTTTAAACCGAAAATGAACATATGCCAAAATACGTACTGATTCGAAGGTCACGACCCTCAACATCGCATCCACACATCTAATAAGAGATAAGGACACTTTTTAAAAAATCCCAAGACCAAAAAAGAACAGAAATGCCTCCAAAAAACCCCAAACGACCCACCAAGACTAGTTTAAACCAAAAATGAACATATGCCAAAATTCGTTTCGATTTGATGGTCACGACCCACAACATCGCATCCACACGTCTGATAAGAGATAAGGACACTTTTTAGAAAATCCCAAGCCCAAAAAAGTACCGAAATGCCCCCAAATTACCCTCAACGACCTACCCAGTCTGGTTAAAATTGAAAATGAACATACGCAGAACAGGTATTGATTAGAAGGTCACGACTCTCAACATTGCATCTACACATCTAATAAAAGATAAGGACAATTTTTAAAAAATACAAGACCCAAAAAAGTACAGAAATGCCCCCAAATAACCCCAAACGACCCACCCGGTCTGGTTTAAATTGAAAATGAACATATGTCAAAATGGGTTTCGATTAGAAGGTCACGACCCTCAACATCGCCTCCACACGTTTAATAAGAGATAATGACACTTTTTAGAAAATCCCAAGCACAAAAAAGTTTCTTAATGCCCCCAAATAACCCCAAACGACCCACCCGGTCTGGTTTAAACTGAAAATGGACATATGCCGAAATTGGTATCGACTCGAAGGTCACGACCCTTCACATCGCATCCACATGTCTAGTAAGAGACAAGGATACTTTTTAGAAAATCCTAAGGCCAAAAAGTACAGAAATGCCCCCAAATAACCCTAAACGACCCACTTGGTCTGGTTTAAATCGAAAAAGAACATATGTCGAAATAGGTATCGATTCGAAGGTCATGACCCTCAACATCGCATCCAAACGTCTAGTAAAATATAATGACACTTTTTTAGAAAATCCCAAACTAAAAAAAGTATAGAAAGCCGCCAAATAACTCCGAACGACCCACCCGGTCTAGTTTAAACTTAAAATGAACATATACGGAACATGTTTCGATTCGAAGGTCGCGACCCTCAACCTCGCATCCACACATCTAATAAGAGATAAGGACACTTTTTAGAAAATTCCCAGCCCCAAAAAGTACCCAAAGGCCCCCATATAACTCCAAACGACCTAGCCGGTCTGGTTTAAACCGAAAATGAACATATGCGGAACAGGTATTGATTCGAAGGTCACGTCCCTCAACATCGCATCCACACATCTAATAAGAGATAAGGAAATTTTTTAGAAAATACCAAACCCAAAAAAGTATAGAAAGGCCCCCAAATAACCCCAAACGACCCTCCCAGTTTGGTTTAAATCGAAAATGAACATATGTCGAAATAAGTATTGATTTGAAGGTCACGACCCTCAACATCGCATCCACATGTCTAATAAGAGATGAGAATACTTTTTAACAAATCCCAAGCCCAAAAAAGTGCCCAAAAAAGTACCAAAATTCCCCCGAACAACCCCAAACGAACCACCAGGTCTGGGTTAAATCGAAAATGAACATATGCCGAAATAGATATCAATTCGAAGGTCACAACCCTCAACATCGCATCCACACGTCTAATAAGAGACAAGGACACTTTTTAGAAAATCCTAAGCCGAAAAAAGTACAGATGGGCCCAAATAACCCTAGACGACCCACCCGGTCTGCTTTAAACCAAAAATAAACATATGGGGATTCAGGTATCGATTCGAAGGTCATGACCATCAACACTGCAACTACACGTCTAATAAGAGATAAGGACACTTTTTAGAAAATCCCAAGCCCAAAAAAGTACAAAAATGGCCCCAAATAACCCCAAATGACCCACCCGGTCTAGTTTAAATCGAAAATGAACATATACCGAAATAGGTATCGATTCGAATGTCAGGACCCTAAACATCGCATCCACACATCTAATAAGAGATAAAGGCACTTTTTAGAAAATACCAAACCCAAAAAAGAGTAGAAATTCCCCCAAATAAGCCCAAACGACTCACCCGGTCCGATTTAAACCGAAAATGAACTGATGTTGAAATAAGAATTGATTCGAAAGTCACAACCCTCAACGTCGCATCCACACGTCTAATAAGGGATGAGAATACTTTTTAGAAAATCCCAAGCCCAAAAAAGTACCGAAATGCCCGTAAATAACCCCAAACGCCCACCCGGTCTGGTTTAAACCGAAAATGAACATATGCCGAAATAGGTATCGATTCGAAGGTCACCACCCTCAACATTGCATCCACACATCTAATAAGAGACAAGGATACTTTTTAGAAAATACCAAACCAAAAAAAATACAGAAATGCCCCCAAATAACCCGAAACAACCCACCCGGTCTAGTTTAAACCGAAAATGAACATGTGTCGAAATAAGTATCGATTCGAAGGTAACCACCCTCAACATTGCATCCACAAGTCTAATAAGAGATAAGGACACTTTTTAGAAAATCCCAACACCAAAAAAGTACAGCAATGACCCCAAATAGCCCTGAACGACCCACCCAGTCCAGTTTAAATCGAAAATAAATATAGACGGAATAGGTATTGATTCGAAGGTTAGAACCATCAACTTCGCATCCACACATCTAATAAGTGATACGGACACTTTTTCAAAATTACCAAACCAAAAAAAGTGCAGAAATGCCCCCAAACAACCCACCCAGTTTGGTTTAAACCGAAAATGAACATATGTCAAAATAGATATCAATTCGAAGGTGACGACCCTCAACATTGCATCCACACGTCTAATAAGAGACAAGGACACTTTTTAGAAAATCCTAGGCCCAAAAAAGTACAGAAATGCCCAAATAACCCTAAACGACCCACCCGGCCTAGTTTAAACAAAAAATGAACATATGTGGAATTAGGTATCGATTCGAAGGTCACAACCCTCAACATCGAATCCACACATCTAATAAGAGATAAGGGCAATTTTAAAAACATACCAAACCCAAAAAAGTACAAAAATGCCCCCAAATAACCCACATCGACCCACCCGGTCTGGTTTAAATCAAAATAGAACACATGTTAAAATAGGTTTCGATTCGAAGGTCACGACCCTCAACAGCGCATCCACACGTCTAATAAGAGATAACTACACTTTTTAGAAAATCCCAAGCCCAAAAAAGTACAGAAACGTCCGAAATAACCCTAAACGACGCACCCGGTTTGGTTTAAACTGAAAATGAACATATGGGGAAATAGGTATCGATACGAAGGTCACGACCCTCAACAATGCATCCACACGTCTAATAAGAGATAAGGACACTTTTTAGAAAATCCCATGCCCAAAAAAGTACAAAAAAGCCCCCAAATAACCGACCCACCCGGTCTTGTTTAAATAAAAAATGAACATATGCCGAAATAGGTATCGATTCGAAAGACACGACCCTCAATATCGCGTCCACATGTCTAGTAAGAGATAAGGGCACTTTTTAGAAAATCCCAAGCCCAAAAAAGTATAGAAAGGCCCCCAAATAACTCAAAACGTCCCACTCGGTCTGGTATAAACTGAAAATGAACATATGCGGAATAGGTATCGATTCAAAGGTCACGACCCTCAACATCACATCAACATGTCTAATAAGAGATAAGGACACTTTTTAGAAAATACCAAACCCAAAAAAGTACAGAAATGCCCCCAAATAACCCCAAACGACCCACTCGGTCTGGTTTAAACCAAAAATGAACATATGTCGAAATAAGTATCGATTCGAAGGTCACAACCCTCAACACCGCATCCACACGTGTAATAAGAGATAAGGACACTTTTTAGAAAATCCCAGGCCCAAAAAAGTACAGAAATGCCCAAATAACCCTAAACGACCCACCCGGCCTGGTTTAAACTGAAAATGAACATATGTGGAATTAGGTATCGATTCGAAGGTCACAACCCTCAACATCGCATCCACACATCTAATAAGAGATAAGGACACTTTTCAGAACATACTAAACCCAAAAAAGTACAGAAATGCTCCCAAATAACCCACATCGACCCACCCGGTCTGGTTTAAATTGAAATAAAACAGATGTTAAAATAGGTATCGATTCGAAGGTCACGACCCTCAACATCGCATCCACACATCTAATAAGAGATAAGGACACGTTTTAGAAAATATCAAACCCAAAAAGTACAGAAATGCCCCCAAATTATACCAAGCGACCCACCATCCGGTTTAAACCAAAATGAACATATGTAGAAATTGGTTTCGATTCGAAGGTCACGGCCCTCAACATCGCATCCACACGTCTAATAAGAGATAAGGACACTTTTAGAAAATCCCATGCCCAAAATGTACGAAAAAGCCCCCAAATAACCGACCCACCCGGTCGGCTTAAATAAAAAATAAACATATGCCGAAATAGCTATGATTCGAAGGACATGACCCTCAATATCGCGCCCACACGTCTAGTAAGAGATAAGGGCACTTTTAGAAAATCCCAAGCCCAAAAAGTATAGAAAGGCCCCCAATAACTCCAAACGTCCCACTCGGTCGGTTTAAGCGAAAATGAACATATGCGGAATAGGTATCGATTCGAAGGTCACGACCCTCAACATCGCATCAACATGTCTAATAAGAGATAAGGACACTTTTAGAAAATACCAAACCCAAAAAGTACAAATGCCCCCAAATAACCCCAAACGACCCACCGGTCTGGTTTAAACCAAAAATGAACATATGTCGAAATAAGTATCGATTCAAAGGTCACGACCCTCAACATCGCATCCACACGTGTAATAAGAGATAAGGACACTTTTTAGAAAATCCCAAGCCCAAAAAAGTATTAAAATGCCCACAAATAATCCCAAACGACCCACCCGATTTGTGTATTTTGTTTTGTATATTTTTTTTATTATATTCTTTTATTATTATTTTTTTTTCTTTTTTTTTTTATAAAAGTTTAGAGAGAACATTCTGTCATTTATTGATAGCAACTATTTAGAGAGTTTGACCTCGGGTGGACGTTTGTACACCAATTCCCCAGTGAAGTCGCCACTGTAAGTACCGCGGTCCTTCGGGACGAAGGTCATCCTCGGCCCTTTTGTTGGAGTATTGGTGACATAGGGTTGAGGGAGATACATGTGTGTGTGTATGGATGTGGATAACATTGTCAATGTATGATAAATAGGGGATTGGGATCATGCATTGAAATATGTTAACATAATGAGAAGTCGCCACCTAGGGTTAGGGCCTAGGACCCATTAAGTGTAGCCCTACCCGTGGTGAGCGGAATCGGGCTACGTGACTCCATATGGTCCAACCAAAGGTTCGGGTAAGGGGTCAGGTTACAAGTGTGGGAAGGTGTTAGGCACCCACCTCGCCCAGCCGAAGCTGGTCTCTCTGTGTTAGATGCTACATAAGGACGAATGTTGTTTCTCTCTTATTACGGGGATGGGGGATATTATGAACTACATTCAGATGCTATGAATTGAACTAAAGTATAATAAACTACATTATATATGTGAAAAATGCAGACTAAAATGGTAAAATATGAAAGGACTACATTGGATCAACAAAAATGCAATAATTATACCTGTATGGTTGTATGCCCCTGGCTCAGGGGAGATGGACTTATGGATCGACGCTGCTTCTTTCTCGGCAGAGTAACGGCTCTTTCGAGTGATTTGGAAAAGAGTAACCAGACAGAATAACGTCTGTAGCAAAGGAGTTTCGATGGTTATCCGTGCACGGACGGGATACCAAAGCCAAGGAGCCAAAACGCTCTATACTCAGAGGGACAATCGAAGGATCTGTCCGCCACAAGAAAACTTCAAGCACTCACACACTCATGAGAGAAGGAAGGGAAATGAGGGTGAAAAAGGGGGAAAAGATGCTAGGAATCACTTGGGGAGGGTCTCTCCACCCAAAATTCCTTGGGAAATGTGGGAGGGGACCCTCCTATTTATAGGGAGGGACCTTTTCTCTCTCCTGGCCGAAAAAGTCCTCCACCGCGCCGTGGGGGACTTTTCCACGGCACCGTGGGTGACATCAGTAGGCTGATGTCATACCCCCTCATGACATCGTGGAAATCCAGTACACATCCCCACAGTGCCATGGGAAGGCATCCACGGCACCGTGGGAAGAGTCCACGGCGCCATGGGCGCGCAATGCTATTTTTCCTTTTTTTTGGCCTAAAATGGATCATTTTGTGCTCAGCATGGTTCTTGGTCCCATGGGTCAGGTATCTTTGGATCTGAAAAGAGGGAGGGTGCGTCGTCCATCGTCCATGCCCTGTTGTCATCATCGCCAATTAGGGGGTGACAAAAAATCAGCGTCTACAACACCTATTTCGCCATATGTTCATTTTCGATTTAAACAAGATCGGGTTGGTCGTTTGGGGTTATTTTGGGGCATTTCTGTATTTTTTTGGGTTTGATATTTTCTAAAAAGTGTCCCTATCTCTTATTAGACGTGTGGATGCGATGTTGAGGGTCGTGACCTTCGAATCGATACGTATTTCGACATATGTTCATTTTCGATTTAAACAAGACCGGGTGGGACGTTTGGGGTTATTTGGGGACATTTCTGTACTTTGTTGGGTTTGGTATTTGCTAAAAAGTTTCCTTGACTCTTATTAGACGTGTGGATGCGATGTTGAGGGTCGTGACCTTCGAATCGATACCTATTTTGGCATATGTTCATTTTCGGTTTAAACAATTCCGGGCGGGTCGTTTGGGGTTATCTGGGGGAAGTTCTGTACTTTTTTGGGCTGGGGATTTTGTAAAAAGTGTTCATACCTATTATTAGACATGTGGAGGCGGTGTTGAGGGTCGTGACCTTCGAATCAATACCTGCTTCGACATATGATCATTTTTTATATAAACTGCACGGGTGGGTCGTTTGGGGTTGTTTGGGGGAATTTCTGCACTTTTTGGGTTTGTTTTTCTAAAAAGTGTCGTTATCTCTTATTAGTAGTGTGGA